>NC_047055.1:69959538-70092053 GCF_011762595.2 Tursiops truncatus | reverse complement strand
GTGGAAACATTTCCTCCTTCACAGCTCCCTCCCACTGGTGCAGGTCCTGTCCTTATTCTTTTGTCTCTGTTTATTCTTTTTTTCTCTTGTCCTACCCAGGTATGTGGGGAGCTTTTTGCCTTTGGGAGATCTGAGGTGTTCTGCCAGCGTTCAGTGGGTATTCTGTAGGAGTTGTTCCATGTGTAGATGTATTTCTGATGTATCTGTGGGGAGGAAGGTGATCTCCACGTCTTACTCTTCTGTCATCTTCCACCTCTCCCTCCCACTGTTTATTTAATCATGCATCCACTGAAGGTCATTTGGTCTGTTTCCAGTTTTTGGCTATTATGAATAAAACTGCTATGAAACATTCATGTACAGGTTTTGGTGTGAACATACCTCCTCATTTTTCTGGGATGAATGCTTCTGAGTATAATTGCTGGGTCATATAGTGGTTGCATGTTTAGCTTTTTATGAAACTGTTTTACAGAGTAGCTGCAACATTTTACATTTCCATCAGCATATATATGAATGATCCAGTTTCTCTGCATCTTCTCCAGCATTCAGTGTTATCAGTATTTTTTAATTTTAACCATTCTGCTATACTTGTATTAATATCTCACTGCAGTCTTAATTTGCATTTCTCTGATGGCTAATGATTATGAACATCTTTCCACGTGCTATTTAATGATCTGTATATTCTCTTTAATGAATGTCTATTCATGTCTTTTGCCCATGTTCTATTTTGATCACTTTGGGTTTTTTTCTGTTTTTGAGTTTTGAAATTTTTTATATATTCTAGACACTAGACTTTTGTTGGGTATATGGTTTGCAAATATTTTTTCTTACTCTTTTGCTTACCTTTATATCCTCTATTTTTAATTTTTGGGGGGAACCTCCATACTTTTTTTCCATAGTGCCTGTACCAATTTACATTCCCACAAAAAGAGTAGCCTTTTCTTCACATTCTTGCCAATATTTATTATTTCCTGTCTTTTTAATTATAGCCATTCTGACAGATTTGAGGAGATATAGTAGTTTTGATGTGTATTCCATGATGATTAGTGATTTTGAGCATCTTTTCATGCACCCGTTGCCCACCTGTATGTCTTCTTTTTTAAAATGTCTATTCAATTCCTCTGCCATTTTTTGTTCAGGCTGATTTTTTAAATACTTAGTTGAATAATCTCTTTTTATATCTTAGATATTAACCCCTTATTATACATCATATTTGTATATATCTTTTCCTGTTGTAGATTTTTTTGTTTTTGATGATTTCCTTCACTGTGCAAAAGATTTTAAGTTTGCTTAGCTCTCATTTATTTTTGTTTTCCTTGACCAAGGAGACATATTCAATAAAATATTGCTAAAACATGTCAATGAGTATACTGTGTATGCTGTCTTTTAAGATTTTTATGGTTTCCGGTCTTATACTTAGGCCTGTAATCCAAGTTGTGTTTGTTTTTGAAGATGGTTTGAGAAAATGTTCTAATCTCATTCTTTTGTATGCGGTTGTCTAGTTTTCCCAACACTGCTCGGTGAAGATACTGTCATTTCCCCATTGTACATTATTGCCTCCTTTGTCAGAGAGTGACCATATATGCATAGACTTATTTCTGGGCTCTCTTTTCTGTTCCTTTGAGCGATGTGTCTGCTTTGAACCAGTAGCATACTGTTTTGTTTATTTTAACTTTGTAGAATAGTCTGAAGTCAGGAAACATGGTATCTAGGCTTTGTTCTTTTTTCTCAAGATTGTTTGGCAATTCAGGTTCCTTTGTGGTTCCAAATAAATTATGGGATTATTTGTTCTAGTTCTGTGAAAAATGCCATGGATATTTTGATATGGATGGCATTAAATATTTTGGGTAGTATGGCCATTTTAACATTATTTCTTCTAATCTATGCACACCAGATATGTTTCCATTTATTTTTGTCACCTCAATTTCCTTCTAAAGTATCTTATAGTTTTCAAAGTATAGGTATTTAACCTCCTTGGTTTTTCAATTTTTCAGTTCAATGTAGCACTAATATGTGGATAAACATTGAAAACATCATGCCACTTGAAAAATGCCATGCACAAAAGGCCACCTATTATGATTCTGTTCATTCCAAATGTCCAAAATAAACAAATACATAGAGATAGAAAGTAAATTAGTGGTTGCAGAGTCTGAGGAAAGAAGAAATGGTGAATGATAGGTAATGAGTTTCTTTTTGTAGTAATTAAATGTGCTGAAATTCAGTACATTTTCAGTGAAAATTTAATATATTTACAATATGCTTGCACCATATTATAAATATACTAAAAATCACTGAATTGTATAATTTAAATGGTACATAAATTATATTTCAATTAACAAAAATATGGAACTGGAGACTTCTGCTTCTGGAAAGATGCAGTAGACTATGTTCCACATTCCTCCCATTAAATACAACAAAAAATCTTGGATGCTATACATAAAACCACTATTAAAATATCCTGAAAGATGGAGAGAAGTTAAACCAGCTAAGGATAACCTGGAGGTGAGTTTTGGGGTTTCCTTTTTTGCCTTATATATCCCAGATGTGGAGTGTGACAACATAAAAGGAAACAGACAAAAGAGCCCCAACAGAACCCTGTTATCTCTAGGCAAGGTGCTAGGAAAGGGGCAACCTAGAGTAACATAAAAGTTAGAATGATAACAGTAGTCCACCAAGACAACCCCAATAAACTGTGCTGTTACACTCACCCATGCAAGCAAAGACCAAGTTGGGAGTGTAGAATTCCACCCTCATGAGTGTATAGTGAAAAATTCCAGCACTCCTTCTAATGCTGTATCAGAGGAGGCAAGAAGGGAGCCAAGACTTTTATCTTAGTTGACTGAATATAAGAGGCCCCTCACAGTGTTAGGGAAGACAGTGAGAGAAACCTAATTATAAGTTAAGTGTTCTCCTTTACATGGGGTTGATACAAGAGCATGCCTTGTGGAGAGTCATGACTCTCATCATCATCCACTGGTTTTAAGGCCAATCTCATTGCAGTCAGTGGATACCATGTGGTGAGAGAGAACTCCTACCACCACCAAGCACTAATGAGGACCATCCCTTTATGTCTACAAAGGTAGATATGGGAACTTGGACTTCAATCTCCAAATAGCAGTAACAAATTTGCATCCCCATTCCCCTGACAAGCAGTGTCAAAGAAAGCCAACTATAATATAATGTTTAAATAGTTTTGCAGTCTTATAACAAACATAATATGAAAATATCCATTACAACATCCATTGAAAATATCAATTGAAAATTATTTGCCATACCAAGAAGGAAGACAATAATAATTTGAATGAGAAAAGAAAATCAACAGATGCTAACACTGAGATAAGATATTAGAGATGTGAGAATTATCAGAAAAGGATTATACAGCAGACATTATAACAAATCTTCAAAGAGCAATTATTAACACCCTTCAAAAAGTAAACAATAGAAAGCCACAGACAAGAAATAATCAGCAAGGAAAAAGAAAATAAATAAAAATTGGAAAGAAAAATACTTTTAAATTTTTTTCTTTTCCTTTTTTAAAAAAAATTATTTTATATTGTAGTGTAGTTGATTTACAATGTTGTGTTAGTTTCAGGTGTACAGCAAAGTGATTCATTTATACATATACATATATTTTTTTTTCAGATTCTTTTCCCATATAGGTTATTACACAGTATTGAGTGGAGTGCCCTGTGTTATACAGGACGTCCTTGTTGATTATCTATTTTATATATAGTAGTGTGCATATGTTTATTCCGAGCTCAATTTATCCCTCCCCTCCCATGTTTCCCCTTTGGTAATCATAAATTTGTTTTCAAAGTCTGTGAGTCTGTTTCTGTTTTGTAAATAAGTTCATTTGTATCATTTTTTTTAGATTACACATATAAGTGATATCATGTGATATTCGTCTTTCTCTGTCTGACATGTCACTTAGTCTGATAATCTCTAGGTACAACCATGTCACTGAAAATGGCATTATTTCATTGTTTTTTATGGCTGAGTAATACTCCATTGAAAATACATACCACATCTTCTTTATCCATTCATCTGCTCAGACCTAGAGGAAAAAAAATTGAATGAAAGATTTCTCATGAGAAATCATGGAAGCTAAAATTAAAAGACACAATATATTTCATGAGCAAAAAGAAAATAACTGTCAACCCAGAATCCTATATCCTTCATACATGAAGAGGAATTCAATACATTTTCAGAGGAAGGGAGAGTAAGAGAATGTGTTACCAGTAGACCTACCATAAAAATGGTCAAAAGACATTCTATGAACAGAAAATACACATATTAGTGATTTCCAGGAGTTAAATATGGGGGGAAAGGAAAGAAATGATTGTAACTATACATAGGCAAATAGAAGACATCCAGGTTCCAGTCCAGCATGTAAGGAGCTTTGATGTCATTGCTCTTGTCCTCACAAAAAGTAAAAGCTAAGCAAACTGAAAACAGACAACTCTTTGATCCATCAGAGAAGTGTGTTTATATGGATAATCATAGCCCTCCAAATTAGAAAGAGAGAAAGGCAGACACACAGAAGTACAACTTACCAGGGTAGAAACCCAGGAGAAAAAACCTCTGCAGAAACCAGTACCAAGGTAACAAAACTTAAACTACAGTTGACAAATTGAAGGAAGCTCAGTGTGGGCAATTTTGAGATTTCAAAACTCCATCAGGGTCCAGTTTTAGAGAGGTCCCACACATTTGTTGGTTTCACCTTTAGCAGCACTATCAGGTTCTCATAGAGAAGAATAGGAAACAAATCCTGTGCTCCTGGCAAGGTGAGGGGAAAAGTAGCCATTTTGAAGTCTATGCTGAATATTCCATTCTTTTTACCTAAGCCTTCTCTCAAGTGAGCTATTTTACCAGAACCTAGCATACTGGGGTATTAACAGAGTTTAATTTTCCAATTCAGGTTTTAACAGAGTTTAACTTTCCTAAAGAAAGGGAAATACCCAACTCCAGCCCCTTCTGGCCTGCTACATGGGATAAGATAAGTACCAAATTCCAGGCCCCTCTAGCTTTCCTATGTCATCAAAGTTATAAAAAACTAAGTACCGGGCTTCCCTGGTGGCGTAGTGTTTGAGAGTCCGCCTGCCGATGCAAGGGACAGGGGTTCGTGCCCCGGTCCGGGAAGATCCCACAAGCTGCAGAGTGGCTGGGCCTGTGAGCCATGGCTGCTGAGCCTGCGCATCTGGAGCCTGTGCTCCGCAACGGGAGAGACCACAACAGTGAGAGGCCCACATACCACAAAAAACAAACAAACAAACAAAAAATGAAAAAAACTAAGTACCTGCAAAGGTCATAGTCCAGGGACACTAAAAGATTGACACCAAATGAAAGAACTATAGAATATTTTTCTCTTCCCCAAAATCAGCAGGACTCCTGTGTAACCATAGGGAGATAAAACTGATAGAACTGCACATTGTAGGCCTTATTTAGAAAGAAATCTCTAGGTAAAAGTAAAAATAACAAATGCCAAAAAATATATAAGACATGAGAGGAAATTTTAATATCTAACACCTAAAACTACTACAAACACTAAACACAGCCTAACTTCCAGCCAGATAAACATAAAACCTCACACTAAAATTCTATTTACTTCAGTTCCTTTTGCCTAGTATGTAATGCATTGTTGTATGCAAAAATTGGAAGGCATACTAAATGATAAAATATATAGTTTTAAAAGCTTGAGCAAGCATCAGAACCAGACTCATATATGACAGATGTTGGAAATATCTGGTGGTTGAAAGGATTAAAAAAGACCTACTGATATGCTGCTTATAAGAAATGCACTACAGAGCTAATGACACACACAGATTGAGAGTGAGGAGATGAAAAAAGAAATTTAATACAAGTGGAAATGGCAAGGAATCTTGGGATAGCAAAACTCATACCAGGCAAAATATACAGTAAATCCCCTACAAGCAAACTTTCAAGTTGCAAACTTTCGAAGATGCAAATGTGCATTTTCTTGTCCAATCACATAAGTTAGTTCATGTGTCTGGCATATATTGTCACGTGAGTGCAGCCTCTACAAGTTGTTGTGCTTTTGTGTATGGTACAGTGGTGTATAGAGTACAGTAGTCAAGTACCTTTATTTCAAGTCAAGGATGTCTGGAAGCAAGCATAAAAGCAGCAGTGATGTAGCTGGGAAAAGAGCAGAGAACAACAGAAAAACAAAGTAAAAATAGAAATATACTTTAAAAAATATACTATAAAACACAAAGATTCCAAAAGACTTTAGCCTTTGGAATTAAAAAAAATACTAAAACTTCAACAACAACAAAAACCCAGAACCAACAACAGAATGAGTCAAAACATAATAAAAATAATAGCAATAATTATGTTTCCCTGGGGTCTCAGTTGTTAGTGTCCTTGCACATGCCCTGAGCCACAGCCCACCTCCGCCTCCGCAAGAGGCCCTCCCCTACCTCTGGGCTGGTCTCTGGAGGTGTGTGAGCCCTGTGGGGAGCACTCAGACTCTGATCTCGCCCAATTCCTGTGTGTGCTTATCCCCAAAGTCCACAGCTGCCAGAGCTAGACTAGACCGTTTTCATTTGTGGGAACACTCATTGTCTACTCAGCTATTCCATAGATGCAGGGTCTACCTAGCTGATCACGGGGATTTAATTTGTAGCTTGTGCAGCTGATGGAAAGATTTTTACTCCTCTTCCTTTGTCGCCCCGTCCCTGTGATTCAGCTTTGGTTTTATCCCCAACTCTACATGTGGTCCTCCCACAGGACTCTGGTCCTGAGGCTGCCTTGGAGCTATTGCGTCTGCCCCAGTGAGGACAGGGTGCAGAGGTTGTATGGCTGCTTGGATCAAAGGAGCCCCAGTGGGGCCAAATGCGCAGGGAAGCTGGAGGTCACGGGCGCAAGAGATATGGCCCTAGTGAGGGTCTTTTCTGGCGCCTGGTGTACGGCACATGAGGGTCAGTCCTGGCTGGGCTTTTTCTGGTGCCAGGCAGCAGGCACGCAAGGCCAGCCCTAAGAGGGCTTATTTTTTAACAGCTTTACTGGGGTATAATTGCTTTACAATGGTGTGTTAGTTTCTGATTTATAACAAAGTGAATCAGTAATACATATACGTATGTCCCCATATCGTCCCTCTTGCGTCTCCCTCCCTCCAACCCTCCCTATCCCACCCCTCCAGGCAGTCACAAAGCACCGAGCAGATATCCCTGTGCAATGCGGCTGCTTCCCACTGGCTATCTACCTTATGTTTGTTAGTGTATATATGTCCATGCCTCTCTCTCACCCTGTCACAGCTCACCCTTCCCCCTCCCCATATCCTCAAGTCCGTTCTCCAGTAGGTCTGTGTCTTTATTCCTGACTTACTCCTAGGTTCTTCATGACATTTTTTTTCTTAAATTCCATATATATGTGTTAGCATACGGTATTTGTCTTTCTCTTTCTGACTTACTTCACTCTGTATGACAGACTCTAGGTCTATCCACCTCATCACAAATAGCTCAATTTCGTTTCTTTTTATGGCTGAGTAATATTCCATTGAATATATGTGCCACATCTTCTTTATGCATTCATCCAATGATGGGTACTTAGGTTGTTTCCATCTCCGGGCTATCATAAATAGAGCTGCAATGAACATTTTGTTACATGACTCTTTTTGAATTTTGGTTTTCTCAGGGTATATGCACAGTAGTGGGATTGCTGGGTCATATGGTAGTTCTACTTGTAGTTTTCTAAGGAACCTCCATACTGTTCTCCATAGTGGCTGAACCAATTCACATTCCCACCAGCAGTGCAAGAGTGTTCCCTTTTCTCCACACCCTCTGCAGCATTTATTGTTTCTAGATTTTTTGATGATGGCCATTCTGACTGGTGTGAGATGATATCTCATTGTAGTTTTGATTTGCATTTCTCTAATGATTAATGATGTTGAGCATTCTTTCATGTGTTTGTTGAAAGTCTGTATATCTTTGGAGAAATGTCTATTTAGGTCTTCTGCCCATTTTTGTATTGGGTTGTTTGCTTTTTTGTTATTGAGCTGCATGAGCTGCTTCTAAATTTTGGAAGTTAATCCTTTGTCAGTTGCTTCATTTGCAAATATTTTCTCCCATTCTCAGGGTTGTCTTTTGGTCTTGTTTATGGTTTCCTTTGCTGTGCAAAAGCTTTGAAGATTCATTAGGTCCCATTTGTTTATTTTTGTTTCTAATTCCATTTCTCTAGGAGGTGGGTCAAAAACGATCTTGCTGTGATTAATGTCATAGAGTGTTCTGCTTATATTTTCCTCTAAGAGTTTGATACTTTCTGGCCTTACATTTAGGTCTTTAATCCACTTTGAGCTTATTTTTGTGTATGGTGTTAGGGAGTGATCTAATCTCATACTTTTATATGTACCTGTCCAGTTTTCCCAGCACCACTTATTGAAGAGGCTGTCCTTTCTCCACTGTACATTCCTGCCTCCTTTATTGAAGATAAGGTGACCATATGTGCGTGGGTTTACTCTGGGCTTTCCATCCTGTTCCATTGATCTATCTTTCTGTTTTTGTGCAAGTACCATACTGTCTTGATTACTGTAGCTTTGTAGTTTAGTCTGAAGACAGGGAGCCTGATTCGTCTCGCTCCGTTTTTCGTTCTCAAGATTGCTTTGGCTATTTGGGTCTTTTGTGCTTCCATACAAATTGTGAAATTTTTTGTTCTAGTTCTGTGAAAAATGCCAGTGGTAGTTTGATAGGGATTGTATTGAACCTATAGATTGCTTTGGGTAGTAGAGTCATTTCCACAATGTTGATTCTTCCAATCCAAGAACATCGTATATCTCTCCATCTATTTGTATCATCTTTCATTTCTTTCATCACTGTCTTATAATATTCTGCATACAGGACTTTTGTCTCCTTATGTAGGTTTATTCCTAAATATTTTATTCTTTTTGTTGCAATGGTAAGTGGGATGGTTTCCTTTATTTCACTTTCAGATTTTTCATCATTAGTGTATAGGAATGTCAGAGATTTCTGTGTATTAATTTTGTATCCTGTTACTTTACCAAATTCATTGATTAGCTCTAGTAGACTACTGGTAGCATGCTTAGGTCTCTATGTATAGTATCATGTCATCTGCAAACTGTGACAGCTTTACTTCTTCTTTTCCGATTTGGATTCCTTTTATTTTCTTTTCTTCTCTGATTGCTGTGCCTAAACCTTCCAGAACTATGTTGAATAAGAGTGGTGAGAGTGGGCAACATTGTCTTGTTCCTGATCTTAGTGGAAATAATTTCAGTTTTTCACCATTGAGCATGATGTTGGCTGTGGGCTTGTCATATATGGCCTTTATTATGTTGAGGAAAGGTCCCTCTATTCCTACTTTCTGCAGGGTTTTTATCATAAATCGGTGTTGAATATTGTCAAATGCTTTCTCTGCATCTATTTAGATGATCATACGGTGTTTCTCCTTCAGTTTGTTAATATGGTTTATCACATTGAAAGATTTGCGTATATTGAAAAATCCTTGCATCCTGGAATAGACCCCACTTGATCATGGTGTATGATCCTTTTAATGTGCTGTTGGATTCTGTTTGCTAGTATTTTGTTGAGGATTTTTGCATCTATGTTCATCAGTGATATTGGCCTGTAGTTTTCTTTCTTTGTGACATCCTTGTCTGGTTTTGGTATCAGGGGGATGGTGGCCTCGTAGAAGGAATTTGAGAGTGTTCCTCCCTCTGCTATATTTTGGAAGAGTTTGAGAAGAATAGGTGTTAACTCTTCTCTAAATGTTTCATAGAATTCGCCTGTGAAGCCAACTGGTCCTGGGATTTTGTTTGTTGGACGATTTTTAATCACAGTTTCAATTTCAGTGCTTGTGATTGGTCTGTTCATATTTTCTATTTCTTCCTGATTCCGTCTTGGCAGGTTGTGCATTTCTAAGAATTTGTCTGTTTCTTCCAGGTTGTCCATTTTATTGGCATAGAGTTGCTTGTAGTAATCTCTCATTATCTTTTGTATTTCTGCAGTGTCAGTTATTACATCTCCTTTTTCATTTCTAATTCTATTGATTTGAGTCTTCTCCGTTATTTTCTTGATGAGGCTGGCTAATGGTTTACCTATTTTGTTTATCTTCTCAAAAAACCAGGTTTCAGTTTTATTGATCTTTGCTATCATTTCCTTCATTTCTTTTTAATTTATTTCTGATCTGTTCCTTATGATTTCTTTCCTTCTGCTAACTTTGGGGTTTTTTTGTTCTTCTTTCTCTAATTGCTTTAGGTGCAAGGTTAGATTGTTTATTCGAGATGTTTCCTGCTTCTTAAGGTGGGCTTTTATTGCTATAAACTTCCCTCTTAGAACTGCTTTTGCTTCATCCCATAGGTTTTGGGTCGTTGTGTCTTCATTGTCATTTGTTTCTAGGTATTTTGTATTTCCTCTTTGATTTCTTCAGTGATCACTTCGTTATTAAGTAGTGTATTGTTTAGCCTCCATGTGTTTGTATTTTTTACAAATCTTTTCCTGTATTTGATAGCTAGTCTCATGGCGTTTTGGTCAGAAAAGATACTTGATACAATTTCAATTTTCTTAAAATATCCAAGGCTTGATTTGTGACCCAAGATATGATCTATCCTGGAGAATGTTCCTTGAGCACTTGAGAAAAATGTGTATTCTGTTGTTTTTGGATTAAGTCTATCTTGTTTAATGTATGATGATCTGTCCATTGTTGAAATTGGGGTATTCAAGTCCCCTACTATGAATGTGTTACTGTCGTTTTCCCGTTTTATGGCTGTTAGTATTTGCCTTATGTATTGAGGTGCTCCTATGTTGAGTGCATAAATATTTACAATTTTTATATCTTCTTCTTGGATCGATCCCTTGATCATTATGTAGTGTCCTTCTTTGTCTCTTCTAATTGTCTTTATTTTAAAGGCTATTTTGTCTGATATGAGAATTGCTACTCCAGCTTTCTTTTGGTTTCCATTTGCATGGACTATCATTTTCCATCCCCTTACTTTCAGTCTTATGTGTCTGTAGGTCTGAAGTGGATCTCTTGTAGACAGCATATGTATGGGCCTTGTTTTTGTATCCATTCAGCCAATCTGTGTCTTTTGGTGGGAGCATTTAGTCCATTTACATGTAAGGTAATTATCGATATGTATGCTCCTATTCCCATTTTGTAAATTGTTTTGGGTTCTTTATTGTAGGTCTTTTCCTGCTCTTGTTTTTCTTTCCTAGAGAAGTTCCGTTAGCATTTGTTGTAAAGCTGGTTTGGTGGTGCTGAACCCTCTCTGCTTTTGCTTGTCTGTAAACGTTTTAATTTCTCCATTAAATCTGAATGAGATCCTTGCTGGGTAGAGTAATCTTGGTTGCAGGTTTTTCTCCTTCATTACTTTCAGTATGTCCTGCCACTCCCTTCTGGCTTGCAGAGTTTCTGCTGAGAGATCAGCTATTAACCTTATGGGGATTCCCTTGTGTGTTATTTGTTGTTTTTCCCTTGCTGTTTTTTTTTTTTTTTTTTTTGCGGTACACGGGCCTCTCACTGTTGTGGCCTCTCCCGTCGCGGAGCACAGGCACCGGACGCGCCGGCCCAGCGGCCATGACTCACGGGCCCAGCTGCCCCGCGGCACGTGGGATCCTCCCGGACCGGGGGCACGAACCCGCGTCCCCTGCATCGGCAGGCGGACTCTGAACCACTGCGCCACCAGGGAAGCCCTCCCTTGCTGTTTTTAATATGCTTTCTTTGTATTTAATTTTTGGCAGTTTGATTAATATGTGTCTTGGCATATTTCTCCTTGGATTTATCCTGTATGGTACTCTCTGTGCTTCCTGGACTTGACTAACTATTTCCTTTCCCATATTAGGGAAGTTTTCAACTATAATCTCTTCAAATATTTTCTCAGTCCCTTTCTTTTTCTCTTCTTCTTCTGGAACCTCTATAATTCGAATGTTGGTGCATTTAATGTTGTCCCAGAGGTGTCTGAGACTATCCTCAGTTCTTTTCATTCTTTTTTCTTTATTCTGCTCTGCAGTAGTTATTTCCACTATTTTATCTTCCAGGTCACTTATCCATTCTTCTGCCTGTTATTCTGCTATTACCCCCTTCTAGAGTATTGTTAATTTCTTTTTTTGTGTTGTTCATCATTGTTTGTTTCATCTTTAGTTCTTCTAGGTCCTTGTTAACTGTTCTTGCATTTTGTCCATTCTATTTCCAAGATTTTGGATCATCTTTACTATCATTATTCTGAATTGTTTTTCAGGTAGACTGCCTATGTCCTCTTCCTTTGTTAGGTCTGGTGCATTTTTATCTTGCTCCTTCATTTGCTGTGTGTTTTCCTTTCTTCTCATTTTCCTTATCTTACTGTGTTTGGGGTCTCCTTTTTGCAGACTGCAGGTTCGTAGTTCCCGTTGTTTTTTATGTATGTCTCCAGTGGCTAAGGTTGGTTCACTGGGTTGTGTAGGCTTCCTGGTGGAGGGGATTAGTGCCTGTGTTCTGGTGGATGAGGCTGGATCTTGTCTCTGTAGTGGGCAGGTCCATGTCTGGTAGTGTGTTTTGGGGTGTCTGTGGACTTATTATGATTTTAGGCAGACTCTCTGCTAATGGGTGGGGTTGTGTTCCTGTTTTGCTAGTTGTTTGGCAAAGGTTGTCCAGCACTGTAGCTTGATGGTCGTTGAGTGAAGCTGGGTGCTGGTGTTGAGATGGAGATCTCTGGGAGATTTTCACCATTTGATATTATGTGGAGCTGGGAGGTCTCTTGTGGACCAGTGTCCTGAAGTTGGCTCTCCCACCTCAGAGGCACAGCACTGACTCCTGGCTGCAGCACCAAGAGCCTTTCATCCGCACGGCTCAGAATAAAAGGGACAAAAATTAGAGAGAAAGATTTAGTAGAAGTAGGAAGAAAGAAAGAAAGAAAGAAAGAAAGAAAGAAAGAAAGAAAGAAAGAAGGTAAAGTATAATAAAGTTATTAAAATTAATTATTAAGAAAAAAAATTTAAAAAAAGGACGCATAGAACCCTAGGACAAATGGTGGAAGCAAAGCTATACAGATAATATCTCACACAGAAGCATACACATACACACTCACAAAAACAGGAAAAGGGGAAAAAATCATAAATCTTGCTCTCGAAGTCCACCTCCTCAATTTGGGATGATTCATTGTCTATTCATGTATTCCACAGTTGCAGGGTACATCAAGTTGATTGTGGAGCTTTAATCTGCTGCTTCTGAGGCTGCTGGGAGAGATTTCCCTTTCTCTTCTTTGATCTCACAGCTCACAGTGGCTCAGCTTTGGATTTGGCCCCACCTCTGCATGTAGGTCACTGGAGGGCGTCTGTTTTTTGCTTGGACAGGACGGGGTTAAAGGAGCCGCTGATTCGGGGGTTCTGGTGCACTCAGGCCAGAGAGAGGGAGGGAGAGGCACGGTGTGCAGTGCGGGCCTGCAGCGGCAGAGGCCAGCATGACGTCGCACCAGCCTGAGGCCTGCCGTGCGTTCTCCTGGGGAAGTTGTTCCTGGATTCCGGGAACCTGGCAGTGGCGGACTACACGGGCTTCCCGGAAGAGGGGTGTGGATAGTGATCTATGCTCGCACACAGGCCCCTTGGTGGCAGCAGCAGCAGCCTTAGCGTCTCCCGCCCGTCTCTGGGGTCCGTGCTTTTAGCCGCGGCTCACGCCCATCTCTGGTGTCCGCGCTTTTAGCCGCGGCTCATGCCCATCTCTGGGGTTCGCGCTTTTACCTGTGACTCACGCCCGTCTCTGGGGTCCACGTTTTTAGCCGCAGCTCACGCCCATCTCTGGAGTTCCTTTAAGCAGCGCTCTTAAACCCCTCTCCTCGCACACCAGGAAACAAAGAGGGAAGAAAAAGTTTCTTGCCCCTTGGGCAGCTCCAGACCTTTTCCCGGACTCCCTCCCAGCTAGCCGTGGTGCACTAACCCCTTCAGGCTGTGTTCATGCAGCCAACCCCAGTCCTCTCCCTGTGATCCAACAAAAGCCCGAGCCTCAGCTCGCAGCCCTGCTGCCCCGGCAGGTGAGCAGACAAGCCTCTCGGTCTAGTGAGTGGTGGTCAGCACTGATCCTCTGTGCGGGAATCTCCCCACTTTGCCCTCTGCAACCCTGTTGCTGTGCTCTCCTCTGCGGCTCTGAAGCTCCCCCCTCCGCCTCCCACAGTCTCCGACCGTGAAGGTGCTTCCTATTGTGTGGAAACCTTTCCTCCTTCACAGCTCCCTCCCACTGGTGCAGGTGCCATCCCAATTCTTTTGTCTCTGTTTTCTCTTTTTTTCTTTTGCCCTACCCAGGTACGTGGGGAGTTTCTTGCCTTTTGGGAGGTCTGAGGTCTTCTGCCAGCATTCAGTAGGTGTTCTGTAGGAGTTGCTCCACGTGTAGATGTATTTCTGGTGTATCTGTGGAGAGGAAGGTGATCTCCACGTCTTACTCTTCTGCCATCTTCCCCTCCACCCCGAGGGCTTATTTTTTATAGCCCAATGACCAGCATGTGAGGGTCAGCTCTGAGAGGGCTTCCTTTATCATCCATCGGCAGGCACTGGTGTGTGGGGAGAGAGATGCTACAGTAGTGGCTCCACCCCATGCAAGTAACTCAGCAGTAGCGCCTTGCTTCCATGACAGTCCTGTCTTCCCCCATAGGCATTCCTTGCTGTGGATTTCCACCCTCCAGTCCCCTCAGTCTGTCTTCCCACAGCCAGTAGCAGTTCTTGCCCGGGCATGTTCTCCAATCCCCACACTCCAGCTCCCAGCTTCCTTGCACACCTGTGAACACAACTATCCATCTGGGGCACATAGGGCCATGGTACGGACCATCTGTGTAGTTCTCACTCTGTCCCATCTGCCACAGGTCGGCCACTTCACCCTCCTCTGACAGCCTCAAATGCTTCATTTCTGTCCCAAGTGATTTCCCCATTGGAGAGGGGGTTTCCCCAGATTCGGGACTCTCTCCTCTGCTTCAGCTCCCTCGCCCCAGGGTGCAGGTCTTGTTCTGCTTCCTCTCCTTCTCCTTTGCCCTTCTTTTTTTCATCCTACCCAGTTATGCAGGGAACTTTATAGTTCTTTTCAGTGTCCAAGGACTTCTGCTAGTGTTCAGCCAGTGTTCTGTGAGAATTGTTGCATCTATAGATGTATTCCTGATACATCTGTGGAGAGAGCTGAACTCCACATCTTCCTACTCCTCCGCCATCTTAACTTCTTGTGTGTCTTAAAAAATATTCTCACAATACATTCTTGAGTAAAAAATAGCAGGTTGTGGCAATATTCTATGTAGAGATATGGATATTTTATTGTGGTAAGATATACTTATAAAAATTACCATTTTAACCATTTTCAAGTGGAGAGTTCAGTAGCACTAAGTATATTCACATTGTGGGACAACTATGACTATCATCCATCTCCAGAACACTTTTTATTCTTTCTTTTTTATTGTTGATTGACAATTTTTAATGGCTATATGTCTTTTATAGTTATTTTAAAATATTGACTATATTTCCTGTACTCTACAATATATTCTTGCAGCTTACTTATTTTATACATAGTAGTTTGTGTCTTTTATCACCTACCTCTAGTTTGTGTCTTTTATCACCTACCTCCCCACTTCCCTCTTTCTTCTGCTAAGCACTAGTTTTTCTCCATATCTGTGAGTCTGCATCTTTTTAAAATATTCACTAGTTTGCTATATTTCTTAGATTTCATGTATACGTGATACCATAAAGTATTTGTCTTTCTCTGCATGACTTGTTTCGTTTAGAATAATGCCCTCCAAGGCCATCCATGTTGCTGCAAATGGCAATATTTCATCCCTTTTTAGGGATGAGTAGTATTCCATTATATATATATATATATATATATATATATATATATATATATATATATATATATATATACCACATCTCCTTTATCCATTCATCTGTTGATGGACACTTAGGTTACTTCCATATCTTGGCTATTGTGAATAATATTTCTATGACACTGGGGTGCATATTCCTTTTTCAGTTAATGTTTTCATTTTCTTATATATATACACAAGAATGGAATTGTTGCATCATAGTTTTATTTTTAGTGTTTTAAGGACCACCATACTTTTTTCCACAGTGACTGCACCAATTTACATTCCCACCAACAGTGTACAAGGATTTTGATTTCTCCACATCCTTGCCAACAATTTGTTATTTATGGCCTTTTTGATGGTAGCCATTCTGGCAAGTATGAAGGTATATCTCATTGTGGTTGTGATTTGCATTTCCTTGTTGATTAGAGATGTTAAGCATCTTTACATGTGCCAGTTAGCCATCCTTATGTCTTCTTGGGAAAAACATCTATTCAGGTCTTCTGCTCATTTTTAATAGGGTTGTTAGTTTTTTTCATGTTGAGTTTTATGTCCTGTTTATATATTTTGGATATTAACCTCTTATTTGTCATATAATTTGCAAAGTATTTTCTCCCAGTACTTATATTGTGTTTTCATTCTGTCAGTGTTTTCCTTTGCTGTGCAAAAGCTTTTAAGTTTAATTTGGCCCCATTTGGTTATTTTTGCCTTTGTTTTCTTTGACTTAGGAGATAGATTCCCCCTAAATATTACTATGATTTATGTCAAAGGGTGTTCTGCTATGTTTTCTAATAGGATTTTCATGGTTACCAGTTGTACATTTAGGTTTTTAATCCATTTTGCCTTTATTTCTGTATATGGTGTGTGAAAATATTCTAATTTATTTTTTTACATGTAGCTGTCCAGTTTTCCTAGCACTACTTGTTAGGTACTATAATTTCTCTATTGTATATTCTTGTCTTCTTTGTCATAGATTAATTTACCATAAGTATGTAGATTTATTTCTGGGCTCTCTATTTTGTTCCACCGATCTATGTGTATATTTTTGTGCCAGTACCATAGTGTTTAGCTTACTGTAGCTTTGCAGTATAGTCTGAAGTCAGGACGTGTGATTTCTCCAGCTCTGATCTTCTTTATCAAGATTGTTTTGGCTATTCATGGTCTTTGTGTTTTCATATAAATTTTAGGATTATTTCTTCTAGTTCTGTGAAAAATGCCATTACTATTTTGATAGGAATTGCATTGAATCTGTTGAATGCTTTGAATAGTATTGCCATTTTAATAATATTAATTCTTCCAATTCATGAACACAGTGCATCTTTCCATCTGTTTGTGTCATCTTCAGTTTCTTTCATCAGTGTCTCATTGTTTTCTGAGTACAGTTTTATACACTAGAAGGAATCAATAGTAGACTAAATATATAGAGAAACAGGTGAGTGATCTGGAAGACAGAGTGGTAGAAATCACTGATTCTGAACAAAAAAACAAAAATACAATGAAAAGAAATGATGACAGTTTAAGACCTCTGGTATAACATCAAATACATTAATATTCACATGATAGAGTTCACAGATGGAGAAGAGAGAAAGTTGCTGAAAAATATGTTTGAAGCCATAACAACTGAAAAATTCCCTATTCTGGGAAAGAAATGGACATCCAAGTCCAGGAAGCTAAGATAACACCAATCAGGATTAACCCAAAGAGGATCACACTAAGACACATTGTTATTAAAATGGAAAAAATAAGGATAAAGGAAGAATATTCAAAGTAGCAAGGGAAAAGCAACAAGTTACATACAAAGGAACTCCCAGAAGTCTAACAGCTGTCTTTTCAGCAGAAACTCTGCAGGCCAGAAGGGAGTGGTAAGATATATTTAAAGTGATGAAAGGGAAAAATCTACAATCAAGAATGCTCTATCCAGCAAAACTCATAATTGGAGTTGATAGAGGTATCAAAATTTTACAGACAAACAAAAGCTGAAAGAGTTCAGCACCATCAACCCAACTTTACAAGAGATGTTAAAGGAATGTCTAAGTGAAAATGAAAAGGCCACAACTAGATATATGAAAATTATGAAGGGAGAAAGTTCATCAGTAAAGGAAAATATTTAGCAAAAATAGTAAATCAACCACACACAAAGCTAGTCAGAAGATTAAAAGACAAGATTAGTAAAATCACCTGTACCCACAATAAGCAGTTAAGGGATACACAAAACAATTAGATTTGAAATATGATTTCAAATCATGTGGGAAGGTTACTGCAAATGCAGGGTTGTTGAAATGCATTTGAAATTAAGCAATCAGCAACTTAAGCACATAGGTATATGGATTGCTATATATAAACCTTATGGAAACCACAAACCAAAAATCTATAATAGACATTAGCTGGGGGGTGGAGTCAAGGTGGTGGGGTAGGAGGATTCAGAGATCGTGTCCCCTCACAACTGGTACCCTTGTTGGGGGTCCTTGGACTTAGTGGGATGGGAGGAATCCCCAAGTGACCTGGTAGAATGCGGGAGGGAAGGAGGGAGGAAGAAAAGAAGAGGTGGGAAGGGACCAGGTACACTGAGGGGGTGTGAGGGAAGGGAGAGGTTCCCGTGCTCAGAGGGGCTCACACATGTTGGGGGGATCAGTGGGGATAGAGAGGGACCTTGGGGAGCTTAGGGGATCAGAGTAGAGCACAGCCAGAGTCTCCCACTCCTGCTTGGGCCTCAGGGGTCTTCTGGGGTCCCAGACCTGAACACACAACCCCTGGGGCCCTCTCTGGCCACATGGGTCCCAGGGCCTGATACCCACCTTCCACACCCCCACCAAGGCCACTTCCAGCTAGGTGGTCCCTGGGCCTGAGATCCGCCGCAGCCAAGGCCTCCTCCACCATGCAGGTGCCAGCAGACATGAGTACCACCCCCCACAAGTCCTCTGTGGGCCACCCGGGTCCCTACCCTGAACTCTCCCTCTGCCAAAACTTCCTCTGGCCACATGGGTCCTGGCAGCCAGAGTGCTGGCCCTGACAGGGCCACCTCTGGCCATGTGGGTCCAGGCAGGCTGAGCACTGCTCCTCTCCAAAACCTCCTCCAGCTGTGCTGGCCCCTGAGGTTGTACTTGTGGAGGCCTGTGCCCCAGCTGACCTGCATGGGCATGTGTGCTGTAGGCCACCTACAGAAATAGATGCTGGTGAGAGGAAATCACGCAGAAGTGGGGGCTGACACAGCAAGTCCAGAGACCTACCTAGAGGTCTTGGATGCCTACTGGGGAGGTGGGGGTAAGCTGTAGCTCACCATTGTGGGTAATGACACGGGTAGAGGAGGCACTAGGGAATTTTTATTCTTTTATTTTCTTAATTTTTAAAAAAAATTTATTTATTTATCTTTTATTTGTATTCTTTTTTCTTTATTTTAATTTCTACTTTTTATTTTATTTTTCTGTTGTTTTGTTTGTTATTTCATTTTTACTGTTATGTTTTCTAATATATTTTTCTAATTTTATTTTATGTTTTCTTCTTTGTTATTGTTCTGCTCTTTTCTGTGTGTTGCTTTTTTTTTTTTTTTCCCACACCGTGCAGCTTGTAGAGTCTTGGTTCCCAGACCAGGGATTGGGTCTGAGCTCCTGTGGTGGGAGTGCTAAGTCCAAGCTGTTAGACTAACAAAGAACTTCAGGTCCCAGGAATATTAATCGGTGTGAAATCCCCCAGAGGTGTTCGTCTCATCACCAACACCTGACTCCACCCAACTGACTGCAAACTACAGTGCTGGTTGCCTCAGTCCAAATAACCAGCAAAACAGGAATACAACACCACACATAAAAACCATATGATATGACAAAAAAAGTTACACATGAAGGAGCAAGGTAAAAACCAACAAGACCAAATAAATGAAGGGAAAATAGGAAATGTACATGAAAAAGAACTCAGAGTAATGATAGTAAAGATATCCAAAATCTCAGAAGTAGAACTGAGGCACAGAACAAGAAGATACAAGAAATGTTTAACATAGAAGAACTAAAGAACAAACACTGATGAACAACACAATAACTGAAATGAAAAATACAAGAGAAGGAATCAATAGCAGAATAGCAGGACAGAAGAATGAATATGTGAGCTAGAAGATAGAGTGGTGGAAATAACTGCTGAGGAGCAGAATAAAGAAAAAAGAATGAAAAGAAATGAGGACAGATTCAGACACTACTGGGACAACATTAAATGCAGCAACATTTGAATTATACATGGCCCAGAAGAAGCGGAAGAGAAAGAGTCTGAGAAAATATTTCAAGAGATTATAGTCAAAAATCTCCCTAACATGGGAAAAGAAATAGCCACCCAAGTACAGAAATCAGTGTCCCATACAGGATAAACCCAAGGAGAAACATGCTGAGACACATATCAACCAAACTAATAAAAATTAAATTCAAAGAAAAATATGAAAAGCAGCAAGGGACAAATGTCTATTTATGTCTTCTGCCCATTTTTGGATTGGGTTGTTTGTTTTTTTGTTATTGAGCTGCATGAGCTGCCTGTAAATTTTGGAGATTAATCCTTTGTCAGTTGCTTCATTTGCAAATATTTTCTCCCATTCTGAGGGTGGTCTTTTGGTCTTGTTTATGGTTTCCTTTGCTGTGCAAAAGCTTTGAAGTTTCATTAGGTCCCATTTGTTTATTTTTGTTTGTATTTCCATTTCTCTAGGAGGTGGGTCAAAAAGGATCTTGCTGTGATTTATGTCATAGAGTGTTCTGCCTACGTTTTCCTCTAAGAGTTTGGTAGTTTCTGGCCTTATATTTAAGTCTTCAATCCATTTTGAGCTTATTTTTTTGTATGGAGTTGGGGAGTGTTCTAATCTCATACTTTAAAATGTACCTGTCCAGTTTTCCAAGCACAATTTATTGAAGAGGCTGTCCTTTCTCCACTGTACATTCCTACATCCTTTAGCAAAGATAAGGTGACCATATGTGTGTGGGTTTATCTCTGTGCTTTCTATCCTGATCCATTGATCTATATTTCTGTTTTTGTACTAGTACCATACTGTCTTGATTACTGTAGCTTGGTAGTATAGTCTGAAGTCAGGGAGCCTGATTCCTCCAGATCTGTTCCTCGTTTGGAAGATTGCTTTGGCTATTCGGGGTCTTTTGTGTTTCCATACAAATTGTGAAATTTTTTGTTCTAGTTGTGTGAAATATGCCTGTGGTAGTTTGATAGGGATTGCATTGAATCTGTAGATTGCTTGTGGTACTAGAGTTATTTTCACAATGTTGACTCTTCCAATCAAAGAACATGTTATATTTCTCCAACTATTTGTATCACCTTTAATTTCTTTCATCAGTGTCTTATAATTTTCTCCATACAGTTCTTTGGTATCCTTAGGTAGGTTTATTGCTAGATATTTTATTCTTTTTCTTGCAATGGTAAATGGGAGAGTTTTCTTAATTTCACTTTAAGAATTTTCATCATTAGTGTATAGGAATGCCAGAGATTTCTGTGCATTAATTTTGTATTCTGCTACTTTACCAAATTCATTGATTAGCTCTAGTAGTTTTCTGGTAGCATCTTTAGGATTCTCTATGTAGAGTATCGTGTCATCTGCAAAGAGTGAACATGTTTACTTCTTCTTTTCCGATTTGGATTCCTTTTATTTCCTTTTCTTCTCTCATTGCTGTGGCTAAAACTTCCAAAACTATGCTGAATAAGAGTGGTGAGAGTGGGCAACCTTGTCTTGTTCCTGATCTTAGTGGAAATGCTTTCAGTTTTTCACCATTGAGGATGATGTTGGCTGTGGGTTTGTCATATATGGCCTTTATGATGTTGAGGAAAGTTCCCTCTATGCCTACTTTCTGCAGGGTTTTTATCATAAATGGGTGGTGAATTTTTTTGAAAGATTTCTCTGCATCTATTGAGATGATGATATGGTTTTTCTCCTTCAATTTGTTAATATGGTGTATCACGTTGATTGATTTGCATATATTGAAGAATCCTTGCATCCCTGGAATAAACCCCACTTGATTATGGTGTATGATCCTTTTAATGTGCTGTTGGATTCTGTTTGCTAGTATTTTGTTGAGGATTTTTGCATCTATGTTCTTCAGTGAAGTTGGCCTGTGGTTTTCTTTCTTTGTGACATCTTTGTCTAGTTTTGGTATCAGGGTGATGGCGGATTCATAGAATGAGTTTGGGAGTGTTCCTCCCTCTGCTATGTTTTGGAAGAGTTTGAGAAGAATAGGTGTTTAGCTGTTCTCTAAATGTTTGATATAATTTGCCTGTGAAGCCATCTGGTCCTGGGTTTTTGTTTGTTGGAAGATTTTTAATCACAGTTTCAGTTTCAGTGCTTGTGATTGGCCTGTTCATATTTTCTATTTCTTCCTGGTTCAATCTCGGCAGCTTCTGCATTTCTAAGAATTTCTCCGTTTCCTCCAGGTTGTCTATTTTATTAGCATAGAGTTGCTTGTAGTAATCTCCCATGACCCTTTGTATTTCTGCAGTGTCACTTGTTACTTCTCCTTTTACATTTCTAATTCTATTGATTTGAGTCTTCTCCATTTGTTTCTTGATGAGTCTGGCTAATGGTTTATCAATTTTGTTTATCTTCTCAAAGAAGCAACTTTTATTTTTATTGATCTTTGCTATCATTTCCTTCATTTGTTTTTCATTTATTTGTGAACTGATCTTTATGATTTCTTTCCTTCTGCTAACTTTGGGTTTTTTTTCTTCTTCTTTCTCTAATTGCTTTACATGCAAGTTTAGGTTGTTTATTTGAGATGTTTCCTGTTTCTTAGGGTAGGATTGTATTGCTATAAACTCCCTCTTACAACTGCTTTTGCTGAATTCCATAAGTTTTGGGTCGTCGTGTGTCCATTATTATTTGTTTCTAGGTATTTTTTGATTTCCTTTTTGGTTTCTTCAGTGATCACTTCATTATTAAGTAGTGTATTGTTTAGCCTCCACGTGCCTGTAGTTTTTACATAATTTTCCCTGTAATTGCTATCTAGTCTCATGGTGTTGTGGTCGGAAATGATACTTGATAATATTTCAATTTTCTTAACTTTACCATGGCTTGATTTGTGACCCAAGATATGATTTATCCTGGAGAATGTTCCATGGGCACTTGAGAAAAATGTGTATTCTGTTGTTTTTGGATGCAATGTCCTATGAATATCAATTAAGTCCATCTTGTTTAATGTATCATTTAAAGCTTGTGTTTACTTATTTATTATCATTTTGGATGATCTGTCCATTGGTAAAAGTGGGGTGTTAAATACCCCTACTATGATTGTGTTACTTTCGATTTCCCCTTTTATGGCTGTTAGTATTTGCCTTATGTATTTTGGTGCTCCTATGTTGGGTGCATAAATATTTACAATTGTTATATCTCCTTCTTGGATCGATCCCTTGATCATTATGTAGTGTCCTTCTTTGTCTCTTCTAATAGTCTTTATTTTAAAGGCTATTTTGTCTGATATGTGAATTGCTACTCCAGCTTTCTTTTGATTTCCATTTGCATGGAATATCTTTTTCCATCCCCTCACTTTCAGTCTGTATGTGTCCCTAGGTATGAAGTGTGTCTCTTGTAGACAGCATATATATGGGTCTTGTTTTTGTATCCATTCAGCCAGTCTGTGTCTTTTGGTGGGAGAATTTAATCCATTTAAATTTAAGGTAATTAAAAAAATTAAATAAGTAAATTTAAGGTAATTATCAATATGTATGTTCCTATTCCCATTTTCTTAATTATTTGGGGTTTGTTATTGTAGGTCTTTTCCTTCTGTTGTGTTTCTTGCCTAGATAAGTTCCTTTAGCATTTGTTGTAAAGCTGGTTTGGTGGTGCTGAACTCTCAGCTTTTGCTTGTCTGTAAGTTTTTACTTTCTCCATCAAATCTGAATGAGATCCTTGCTGGATGGAGTAATCTTGGTTGTAGGATTTTCTCCTTCATACCTCTAAATATGTCCTGCCACTCCCTTCTGGCTTGTAGAGTGTCTGCTGAAAGATTAGCTGTTAACCATTTGGGGATTCCCTTGTGTGTTATTTGTTGTTTTTTCCATGCTGCTCTTAATGTGTTTTCTTTGTATTTAATTTTCAAGAGTTTGATTAAAATGAGTCTTGGCGTGTTTCTCCTTGGGATTACCCTGTATGTGACTCTCTGTGCTTGATTAACTATTTCCTTTCCCCTATTAGGGAAGTTTTCAACTATAATCTCTTCAAATATTTTCTCAGTCCCTTTCTTTTTCTCTTCTTCTTCTGGAACCGCTATAATTTGAATGTTAGTGTGGTTAATGTTGTCCCAGAGGTCTCTGAGACTGTCCTCTGTTCTTTTCATTCTTTTCTCTTTATTCTGCTCTGCAGCAGTTATTTCCACTCTTTTATCTTCCAGGTCACTTATCAATTGTTCTGCCTCAGTTATTCTGCCATTGATCCCTTCTAGAGTATTTTTACTTTCATTTAATGTGCTGCTCATCGTTGCTTGTTTCCTCTTTAGTTCTTCTAGGTCCTTGTTAAATGTTTCTTGCATTTCCTCTATTCTATTTCCAAAATTTTGGAAAATATTTACTATCATTATTCTGAATTCTTTTTCAGGTTGACTGCCTATTTCCTCTTGTTAGGTCCTGTGAGTTTTTACCTTGCTCCTTCATCTGCTGTGTGTGTTTCTGTCCTCTCATTTTGCTTAACTTACTGTGTTTGCGGTCTCCTTTTTGCAGGCTGCAGCTTCGTAATTCCCGTTGTTTTTGGTTTCTGTCCCCAGTGGCTAAGTTTTGTTCATTGTTTTCTGTAGGCTTCCTGGTGGAGGAGACTAGTGCCTGTGTTCTGGTGGATGAAGTTGGATCTTGTCTTTCTGGTGGGCAGGTCCACATCTGGTGGTGTGTTTTGTGGTGTCTGTGGCTTTATTATGATTTTACACAGCCTCTCTAGTAATGGGTGGAGTTGTGTTCCTGTCTTGCTAGTTGTATGGCATAGGGTGTTCAGCACTGTAAGTTGCTGGTCATTGAGTGAAGCTGGTTGTTGGTGTTGAGATGGAGATCTCTGGGAGATTTTCACTGTTTGATATTACGTGGAGCTGGGAGGTCTCTTGTGGACTAGTGTCCTTAATTTGGCTCTCCCACCTCAGAGGCACAGCACTGACTCCTGGCTGGAGCACCAATAGCGTTTCATTCACACGGCTCAGAGTAAAAGTGATAAAAATATAGAAAGGAAGAAAGAAAGAATATAAAAATTTAAAAAGCTATTAAAATATAAAATAAAAAAATAATTATTAAGAAAAATATATTTTTAAAAGTAAAAGAAAAAAAGAAAAAAACGGATGGACACAACCGTAGGCCAAATGCTAAATGCAAACTTTACAGACAAAATCTCACACAGAAGCATACACATACACACTCACAAAAAGAGGAAAAGGGGAAAAAATAATATATCTTGCTCCCAAAATCCACCTCCTCAATTTGGGATGATTCTTTGTCTTTTCAGGTATTCCACCGATGCAGGGTACAAGTTAATTGTGGAGGTTTAATCTGCTGCTCTTGAGGCTGCGGGGAGAGACTTCTCCTTTTTCTTCTTTGTTCACACATCTCCTGGGGTTCAGCTTTGGTTTCGGCCCCCCCTCTGCCTGTAGGTTGCCTGAGGGCATCTGCTCTTCACTCAAGCATGACAGCGTTAAAGGAGCAGCTGATTCAGGGGCTCTGGCTCGCTCACGCCATGGGTGGGAGAGATACGGATGCTGGACGAGCCTGCGGCAGCAGAGGCCAGCTTGAAATTGTACCAACCTCTGGCGCGCCATGCGTTCTCTCGGGGAAGTTGTCCCTGGATCACAGGACCCTGGCAGCGGCGGGTTTCACAGGCTAGTCATCTGTGCATGCACACAGGCTTCTTGTGGCAGCAGCAGCAGGCTTAGCCTCTCATGCCCATCTCTGCGGTCCATGCTGTTAGCCGCGGCTCGTGCCTCCTTTAGGCAGCGCTCTTAATCCCTTCTCCTCGTGCACCAGGATACAAAGAGGGAAGAAAAAGTCTCTTGCCTCTTCGGCAGGTCCAGACTTTTTTCCGGACTCCCTCATGGCTCGCCGTGGTGCACTAACCCCTTCAGGCTGTGTTCACGCCGCCAACCCCAGTCCTCTCCCTGCGATCCGACCGAAGCCAGAGCCTCAGGTCCCAGTCCCCTTCTGCCCCAGCGGGTGAGCAGACAAGTCTCTCGGGCAGTTGAGTGCTGGTGGGCACAGATCCTCTGTGCAGGAATCTCTCCACTTTGCCCTCCGCACCCCTGATGCTGCCCTATCCTCCGTGGCTCCGAACCTTCCCCACTCCGCCTCCTGCAGTCTCCAGCTGTGAAGGGGCTTCCTAGTGTGGGGAAACTTTTCCTCTTTCACAGCTCCCTCCCAGTGGTGCAGGTCCCATCCCTATTCTTTTGTCTCTGTTTTTTTCATTTTTCTTTTGCCCTACTCAGGTACGTGGGGAGTTTCTTGCCTTTTGGGATGTCTGAGGCCTTCTGCCAGCGTTCAGTGGGTGTTCTATAGGAGCAGTTCCACGTGCAGATGTATTTCTGATGTATCTGTGGGGAGGAAGGTGATCTCCGTGTCTTACTCTTCCACCATGTTCCTCAACTCTCGCCTTGCATTTTTTTTTAAACATCTTTATTGGAGTATAACTGCTTTACAATGCTGTGTTACTTTCTCCTTTATAACAAAGTGAATCAGCTATATATATATACATATATCCTCCTTCTTGCAGCTCCCTCCCACTTTCCTAATGCCACCCCTCTAGGTGGACACAAAGCACAAAGCTAATCTCCCTGTGCCATACAGCTGCTTCCCATTAGCTATCTACTTTACATTTGGTAGTATATATACGTCCATGCCACTCCCTCAATTCACCCCAGCTACCTTCCCATCCCTGTGTCCTCAAGTCCATTATCTACATCTGGGTCTTTATTCCTGTCCTGCTCCCTAGGTTATTCAGAACTATATATACATATAATTTCATATATATATATATGTTACCATATGGTATTTCTTCTCTTTCTGACTTAATTCACTCTGTATGACAGATTCTAGGACCATCCAAAGCATTACAAATAACTCAATGTCATTTTTGTAATGGCTGAATAGTATTCCATTGTATTATGTGTTATATCTTCTTTATCCATTCATCTTTTGATGGACACTTCAATCGCCCCCAAGTCCTGGCTATTGTAATTAGAGCTGCAATGTACTTTGCGGTACATGACTCTTTCAGAATTATGGTTTTCTCATGGTATAAGAACAGGAGTGGGATTGCTGGGTCGTATGGTAGTTCTATTTTTAGTTTTTGAAGAAACCTCCCTACTGTTCTCTATAGTGGCTGTATCAATTTACATTCCCACCAACAGTGTATGAGAGTTCCCTTTTCTCTACACGCTCTCCAGCATGCATTGTTTCTAGATTTTTTTATAATGACCATTATATCCGGTGTGAATTGATAACTCATTGTAGCTTTCTTTTTTTCTAACATCTTTATTGGAGTATAATTGCTTTACAATTGTGTGTTAGTTTCTGGTTTATAACAAAGTGAATCAGTTATACATATACATATGTTCCCATATCTCTTCCCTCTTGCGTTTCCCTCCCTCCCACCTTCCCTATCCCACCCCTCTAGGTGGTCACAAAGCACAAAGCTGATCTCCGTGTGCTATGCGGCTTCTTCCCACTAGCTATCTATTTTACGTTTGTTAGTGTATATATGTCCATGCCTCTCTCTCGCCCTGTCACAGCTCACCCTTCCCCCTCCCCATATCCTCAAGTCCATTCTCTAGTAGGTCTGTTTCTTTATTCCCGTCTTACCCCTCGGTTCTTCATGACCATTTTTTCCCTTAAATTCCGTATATATGTGTTAGCATACGGTATTTTTTTTTCTCTTTCTTACTTACTTCATTCCGTATGACAGATTTGAGGTCTATCCACCTCACTACAAATAACTCAATTTCATTTCTTTTTATGGCTGAGTAATATTCCATTGTATATATGTGCCACATCTTCTTTTTTTTTTTTTGTGGTATGCGGGCCTATGGCTCACGGGCCTAGCTGCTCCGCGGCATGTGGGATCTTCCCGGACCGGGGCACGAACCCGTGTCCCCTGCATCGGCAGGCGGACTCTCAACCACTGCGCCACCAGGGAAGCCCCACATCTTCTTTAGACATTCATCTGCTCATGGACATGTAGGTGGCTTCCATCTCATAACTATTGTAAATAGAGCTTCAAGGAACAGTTTGGTACATGACACTCTTTGAATTATGGTTTTCTCAGGGTATATGCCCAGTAGTGGGATTGCTGAGTCATATGGTAGTTCTATTTGTAGTTTCTTAAGGAACCTCTATACTGTTCTCCATACTGACTTTATCAATTTACATTCCCACCAGCAGAGCAAAAGTGTTCCCTTTTCTCCACACCCTCTCCAGCATTTATTGTTTCTAGATATTTTGATGATGGCTATTCTGACCGGTGTGAGAAGATATCTCATTGTAGTTTTGATTTGCATTTCTCTCATGATTAATAATGTTGAGCATTCTTTCATGTGTTTGTTGAAAGTCTGTATATATTCTTTGGGGGAATGTCTATCTAGGACTTCTGCCCAATTTTGGATTGGTTTGTTTATTTCTTTGTTATTAAGTTGCATGAGCTGCTTGTAAACTTTGGAGATTAATCTATTATCAGTTGCTTCATTTACAAATATTTTCTCGCATTCTGAGGGTTGTCATTTGGTCTTGTTTATGGTTTCCTTTGCTGTGCAAAAGAATTGAAGTTTCATTAGGTCCCATTTGTTTATTTTTGTTTTTATTTATATTTCTCTAGGAGGTGAGTCAAAAAGGATCTTGCTGTGATTTATGTTATAGAGTCTCTGCCTACATTTTCCTCTAAGAGTTTGATAGTTTCTGGCCTTACATTTAGGTCTTTAATCCATTTTGAGCTTATTTTTGTGTATGGTGTTAGAGAGTGATCTAATCTCATACTTTTACATGTACCTGTCCAGTTTTCCCAGCACCACTTATTGAAGAGGCTGTCCTTTCTCCACTGTATATTCTTGCCTCCATTATCAAAGATAAGGTGACCATCTGTGCCTGGGTTTATCTCTGGGCTTTTTATCCTGTTCCATTGATCTATATTCCTGTTTTTGTGCCAGTACCATACTGTCTTGATTACTGTAGCTTTATAGTAGAGTCTGAAGTCAGGGAGCCTGATTCCTCCACCTCCATTTTTCGTTCTCAAGATTGCTTTCACTATTCGGACTCTTTTGTGTTTCCATACCAATTATGAAATATTTTGTTCTAGTTCTGTGAAAAATGCCAGTGGTAGTTTGATAGGGATTCCATCGAATCTGTAGATTGCTTTGGGTGGTAGAGTCATTTTCACACTGTTGACTCTTCCAGTCAAAGAACATGGTATATTTCTCCAACTATTTGTATCATCTTTAATTTCTTTCATCAGTGTCTTATAATTTTCTTCATACAGTTCTTTTTCCTCCTTTGGTAGGTTTATTCCTAGGTATTATATTCTTTTTGTTGCAATGGTAAATGGAAGTGTTTTCTTGATTTCACTTTCAGATTTTTCATCATTAGTGTATAGGAATGCCAGAGATTTCTGTGCATTAATTTTGTATTCTGCTACTTTACCAAATTCATTGATTAGCTCTAGTAGTTTTCTGGTAGCATCTTTAGGATTCCCTATGTATATTATCATGTCACCTTCATACAGTGACAGCTTTACTTCTTATTTTCCGATTTGGATTCCTTTTATTTCTTCTTCTTCTCTGACTGCTGTGGCTAAAAGTTCCAAAACTATGTTGAATGAAAGTGGTGAGAGTGGGCAACCTTGTCTTGTTCCTGATCTTAGTGGAAAAGCTTCAGTTTTTCACCATTGAGGACCATGTTGGCTGTGGGTTTGTCATATGTGGCCTTTTTTATGTTGAGGAATGTTCCCTCTATGCCTACTTTCTGCAGGGATTTTATCATAAATGGGTGTTGACATTTGTCAAAAGATTTCTCTGCATCTATTGAGATGATCATATGGTTTTCCTACTTCCACTTGTTAATATGGTGTATCACATTGATTGATTTGCGCATATTGAAGTATCCTTGCATTCCTGGAGTAAACCCCACTTGATCATGGTTCATGATACTTTTAATGTGCTGTTGGATTCTGTTTGCTATTTAGTTCAGGATATTTACGTTCATGTTCTTCAGTGATATTGGCCTGGAGATTTCTTTCTTTTTGACTTATTTGTCTGGTTTTCATATCAGGGTGATGGTGGCCTAGTAGAATGTGTTTGGGTGTGTTCCTCCCTCTGCTATATTTTGGAAGAGTTTGAGAAGGATAGGTGTTAGGTCTTCTCTAAATGTTTGATAGAATTCACCTGTGAAGCCATCTGGTCCTGGGCTTTTGTTTGTTGGAAGATTTTCAATCACAGTTTCAATTTCAGTGCTTGTGATTGGTCTGTTCACATTTTCTTTTCTTTTTTTTTTTTGTGATATGCGGGCCTCTCACCTTTGTGGCCTCTCCCGTTGTGGAGCGCTGGCTCTGGACGCGCAGACTTAGCAGCCATGGCTCACGGGCCCAGCTGCTCCGTGGCATGTGGCATCTTCCCAGACCGGGGCACGAACCCACGTCCCCGACATCGGCAGGCAGACTCTCAACCACTGTGCCACCAGGGAAGCCCTGTTCATATTTTCCCTTTCTTCCTGGTTCAGTCTTGGCAGGTTGTGCATTTCTAGGAATTTATCCATTTCTTCCAGGTTGTCCTTTTTTTTGGCATAGAGTTGCTTGTAGTAATCTCCCATGACCCTTTGTATTTCTGCAGTGTCACCTGTTTCTTCTCCTTTTTCATTTCTAATTTTATTGATTTGTGTCTTCTCCCTTTTCTTCTTGATGAGTCTGGCTAATGGTTTATCAATTTTGTTTATCTTCTGAAAGAAGAAGCTTTCAGTTTTATTGATCTTTGTTATCATTTCCTTCATTTGTTTTTCATTTGTTTGTGATCTTATCTTTATGATTTCTTTCCTTCTGGCAACTTTGGGGTTTTTTTGGTTCTTCTTTCTCTAATTACTTTAGGTGCAAGGTTAGGTTTTTTATTTGAGATGCTTCCTCTTTCTTTTTTTTTTAACATCTTTATTGGGGTATAATTGCTTTACAATTGTGTGTTAGTTTCTGCTTTATAACAAAGTGAATCAGTTATACATATATATATGTTCCCATATCTCTTTTCTCTTGCATCTCCCTCCCTCCCACCCTCCCTATCCCACCCCAGCAGGCGGTCACAAAGCACCAAGCTGATCTCCCTGTGCCATGCAGCTGCTTCCCACTAGCTATCTACCTTACATTTGTTAGTGTATATACGTCCATGCCTCTCTCTCGCTCTGTCACAGCTCACCCTTCCCCTTCCCCATATCCTCAAGTCCATTCTCCAGTAGGTCTGTTTCTTTATTCCTCTCTTACCCCTAGGTTCTTCATGACATTTTTTTTCTTAAATTCCATATATATATATATATATATATATATATATATATCTGTTAGCATACGGTATTTGTCTTTCTCTTTCTGACTTACTTCACTCTGTATGACAGACTCTAGGTCTATCCACTTCATTACAAATAGCTCAATTTCGTTTCTTTTTATGGTTGAGTAATATTCCACTGTATATATGTGCCACATCTTCTTTATCCATTCATCCAATGATGGGCACTTAGGTTGTTTCCATGAGATGTTTCCTCTTTCTTAAGGTAGGATGGTATTGCTATAAACTTCTCTCTTAGAATTGATTTTGCTGCATCCCATAGGTTTTGGGTCGTTGTGGCTCCATTGTCATTTGCTGCTAGGTACTTTTTTGATTTCCTCTTTGATTTCTGCAGTTATCACTTGGTTATTATGTCGTGTATTGTTTAGCTTCCATTTTTTTTTATTTTTTACAGATCTTTTCCTGTAATTGATATCTAGTCACATAGTGTTGTGGTCAGAAAAGATACTTGAAACGATTTCAATTTTCTTAAATTTACTAAGGCTTGATTTGTGACCCAAGCTATGATCTATCCTGGAAAATGTTCCATGAGCACTTGAGAAAAATGTGTATTCTGTTGTTTTTGGATGGAATGTCCTATAAATATCAATTAAGTCCATCTTGTTTAATGTATCATTTAAAGCTTGTGTTTCCTTATTTATTTTCATTTTGGATGATCTGTGCATTGGTGAAAGTGGGGTGTTAAAGTCCCCTACTATGAATGTGTTACTGTCGATTTCCCCTTTTATGGTTGTTCGTATTTGCCTTATGTATTGAGGTGCTCCTATGTTGGGTGCATAAATATTTACAATTGTTATATCTTCATTTTGGAGCGATCCCTTGATCATTATGTAGTGTCCTTTTTTTTCCTCTTGTAATAGTCTTTATTTTCAGTGTATTTTGTCTTACATGAGAATTGCTACCCCAGCTTTATTTAGATTTCCATTTGCATGGAGTTTCATTTTCCACCCCCTATCTTTCAGTCTATGTGTCCCTAGGTCTGAAGTGGGTCTCTTGTAGACAGCATATATATGTGTGTTATTTTTGTATCCCTTCAGCCAGTCTGTGTCTTTTGGTGGGAGCATTTAATCCATTTACATTTCGGGTAATTATCGATATGTATGTTCCTATTCCCATTTTATAAATTGTTTTGGGATTGCTTTTGTAGGTCTTTTCCTTCTGTTGTGTTTCTTGCCTAGATAAGTTCCTTTAGCATTTGTTGTAATGCTGGCTTGGAGGTTCTGATCTCTGTCAGCTTTTGTTTGTCTGTAAACGTTTTAATTTCTCCATCAAATCTGAATGAGATCCTTGCTGGGTAGAGTAATCTTGGTTGTAGGATTTTCTCCTTTATTCCTTTAAATATGTCCTACAACTCCCGTCTGGCTTGCAGAATTTCTGCTGAAAGATCAGCTGAATCCTTATGGGGATTCTGTTGTGTTTTATTTGTTGTTTTTCCCTTGCTGCTCTTAATATATTAATTTTGTATTTAATTTTTGAGAGTTTGATTAATACTTGTCTTGGCATGTTTCTCCTTGGATATATCCTGTATGGGACTCTCTGTGCTTCCTGGACTTGATTTACTGTTTCCTTTCCCATATTAGGGAAGTTTTCAACTATTATCTCTTCAAATATTTTCTCAGTCCCTTTCTTTTTCTCTTCTTCTTTGGGATCCCTATAATTGGAATGCTGGTGTGTTTAATGTTGTCCCAGAGGTCTCTGAGACTGTTCTCAGTTCTTTGTGTTCTTTTTTCTTTATTCTGATCTGCAGTAGTTTTTTCCACAATTTTATCTTCCAGGTCACTCATCTGTTCTTCTGCCTCTGTTATTCTGCTATTGATCCTTTCTAGAGTATTTTTAATTTCATTTATTGTGTTGTTCATTGTTGCTTCTTACCTCTTTAGTTCTTCTAGGGACTTTTTAAATGTTTCTTGCATTTTCTCTATTCTATTTCCAAGATTTTGGATCATCTTTACTATCTTTTTTCTGAATTCTTTTTCAGGTAGTCTGACTATTTCCTCTTGTTAGGTCTGGTAAGTTTTTATCTTGCTCCTTCATCTGCTGTGTGTTTTTCTGTCTTCTCATTTTGCTTATCTTACTGTGTTTGGGGTCTCCTTTTTGCAGTCTGCAGCTTTGTAGTTCCCGTTGTTTTTGATGTCTCTTCCCAGTTCCTAAGTTTGGTTCAGTGTGTTGTATAGGCTTCCTGATGGTGGGGTCTAGTGCCTCTGTTCTGGTGGATGAGGTTGGATCTTGTCTTTCTGGTGGTCAGTTACATGTCTGGTGGTGTGTTTTGGGGTGTCTGTGGCCTTATTATGATTTTAGGCAGTGTCTCTGCTAATGATTGGTGTTGTGTTCCTGTCTTGCTACTTGTTTGGCATAGGTTGTCCAGCACTGTAGCTTTCTGGTCGTTGAGTGAAACTGGGTCTTTGTATTGAGATGGAGATCTCTGGGAGTTTTTTGCCATTTGATATTACGTGGAGCTGGGGGGTCTCTTGTGCACCAATGACTTGAAGTCGGCTCTCGTACCTCAGAGGCACAGCACTGACTCTTGTCTGGAGCACCAAGAGCCTTTCATCCACATGGATCAGAATAAAGGGGAGAAGAAGTAGAAAGAAAGAAAGGAAGAGGATAAAATTAAATAAAATATAGTTATTAAAATAAGAAATAAAAATAATTATTAAGAAAAAAATTTTAATAAGTAAAAAAAAAAAAAGAAAACAGAGGGACAGAACCCTAGGCCAAATGGTGAAAGCAAAGCTATACAGAGAACATCTTATACAGAAGCATACATGTACACACTCACAAAAAGAGGAAAAGAGGAAAAAATAATATACTTTGCTCTCAAAGTCCACCTCCTCAATTTGGGATGATTTTTTGTCTAGTCAGGTATTCCACAGATGCAGGGTACATCAAGTTGATTGTGGAGATTTAATCTGCTGCTCCTGAGGCTGTTGGGAGAAATTTCCCTTTCTTTTCTTTGTTCGCACAGCTCCAGGGGTTCAGCTTTGGATTTGTCCCCACCTATGCGTGTAGGTCGCCAGAGGGCGTCTGTTTTTCGCTCAGACAGGACAGGGTTAAAAGAGGAGCTGATTTGGGGTCTCTGGCTCACTCAGGCAGGAGGGAGGGAGGGGCATGGAGTGCGGGGCAAGCCTGTGGCGGCAGAGGCCGGCATGACGTTGCACCACCCGGAGGCGTGCCGTGGTTTCTCCCGGTAAAGTTGTCTCTGGATCACGGGACCCTGGCAGTGGCTGGCTGCACAGGCTCCCGGGAGGGGTGTTGTGGATAGTGACCTGTGGTCACACATAGGCTTCTTGGTGGCGGCAGCAGCAGCCTTAGCGTCTCATGCCTGTCTCTGGGGTCCACACTGTTAGCGGCTGCTTGCACCCGTCTTTGTAGCTCCTTTAAGCAGCACTCTTAATCTCCTCTCCTCGTGGGCCAGGAAACAGAGGGAAGAAAAAGTCTCTTGCCTCTTTGACAGGTCCAGACTTTTTTCCCCGACTCCCTCCCGGCTAGGTGTGGTGCACTACCCCTTTCACACTGTGTTCACGCTGCCAGTCCTCTCCCTGCGGATCCGACCAAAGCCTGAGCCTCAGCTCCCAGTCCCGGCCCGCCCCGGCTGGTGAGCAGACAAGCTTCTCCTGCTGGTAAGTGCTGGTCGGCACCGATCCTCTGTGCGGGAATCTTTCCACTTTGCCCTCCGCACCCCTGTTGCTGTGCTCTGCTCCATGGCTCAGAAGCTTCCCCCCTGCATCACCCGCAGTCTCTGCCCACGACGGGGCTTCCTAGTGTGTAGAAACGTTTATTCCTTCACAGCTCCATCCCACTGGTGCAGGTCCCGTCCCTATCCTTTTGTCTCTGTTTTTTCTTTTGCCTTACCCTGGTATTTGCGGGGTTTCCTGCCTATTGGGAGGTCTGAGATCTTCTGCCAGCCTTCAGTGTGTATTCTATAGGAGCAGTTCCACGTGTAGATGTATTTCTGATGTATCTGTTGGGAGGAAGGTGATCTCTGTGTCTTACTCTTCCACTATCTTCCTAGAGGAGCTCATTGTAGATCTGATTTGCATTTCCCTGATGATAAGTGATGCTGAGCATCCTATCATGTGTTTGCTGGCAATCTGCATATCTTCTTTGGAGAAATGTCTATTTAGGTCTTCTGCCCATTTCTGGATTGGGTTGTTTGTTTTTTTGATATTGATCTGCATGTGCTGCTTGTAAATTTTGGAGATTAATCTTTTGTCATTTGCTTCATTTGCAAATATATTTTTCCCATTCTGAGTACTGTCATTTCATCTTTTTTATGGTTTCCTTTGCTGTGCAAAAGTTTTTAAGTTTCATTATAGTCCCATTTGGGTTTTTTTGTCTTTATTTCAAGTTCTCTAGGAGGTGGGTCAAAAAGGATCTTGCTGTGATTTATGTCATAGAGTGTTCTGCCTATGTTTTCCTCTAAGAGTTTTATACTGCCTGGCATTACATTTAGGTCTTTAATCCATTTTGAATTTATTTTTGTGTATGGTGTAAGGGAGTGTTATAATTTCATTCTTTTCCATGTAGGTGTCCAGTTTTCCAAGCCCACTTACTGAAGAGGCTGTCTTTTCTCCATTGTATATTCTTGCCTCCTTAACCAAAAATAAGGTGACCATATATGCATGTGTTTATCTCTGGGCTTTCTATACTCTTCCATTTACCTATATTTCTGTTTTTGTGCCAGTGCCATACTCTCTTGATTACTGTAGCTTTGTAGTATATTTTGAAGTCAGGGAATCTGATTCCTCCAGCTCCGTTTTTCTTTCTCAACATTGCTTTTGCTCTTTTCGGTCTTTCGTGTTTCCATACAAATTGTGAAATTTTTGTTCTAGTTCTCTGAAAGATGTCATTGGTAGTTTAATAAGGATTGCATTGAATCTGTAGATTGCTTTTGGTAGTAGAGTCATTTTTCACAATGTTCATGCTTCCTATACAAGAATACAATATGTCTCTCCATCTGTTTGTATCATATTCACTTTCTTTCATCAGTGTCTTATAGTTTTCTATATACAGGTCTTTTGTCTCTTTAGGTAGGTTTTTTTCCTAGGTATTCTATCTTTTAGTTGCAATGGTAAATGGGAGTTGTGCCTTAAATTCTGTTCCAGATTTTCCATCATTAGTGTATAGGAATGCGAGAGGTTTCTGTGCATTAATTTTGTATCTTGCTACTTTACCAAATTCATTGATTAGCTCTATGAGTTTTCTGGTAGCATCTTTGGGATTCTCTATGTATAGTATCATGTCATTTGAAAGCAGTGACAGCTTTACTTCTTCTGTTCTGATCTGGACTCATTTTATTTCTTTTTCTTCTATGATTGTTGTGGCAAAAGTTCCAAAACTATGATGAATAATAGTGGTGAGAGTGGGCATCCTTGTCTTTTTCCTGATCTTAGTGGAAATGGTTTCAGTTTTTCACCATTGAGAATGATATTGGCTGTGGGTTTGTCATATATGGCCTTTATTATATTTAGATATCTTCTCTCTACACCTACTATCTGGATGGTGTTTATTGTAAATGGGTGTTGAATTTTGTTGAAAGTTTTTCTGCATCTATTGAGAAGATCATATGGCTTTTATTCTTCAATTTGTTAATATGGTGTATCACATTGATTGAATTGTGTATATCGAAGAATCCTTGCATACATGGGATAAACCTCACTTGATCATGGTGTATAATCATTTTAATGTGCTGTTGGATTCTGTTTGCTAGTATTTTTTGAGGACTTTTACATCTATGTTCATCAGTGATATTGGCCTGTAGTTTTCATTCTTTGTGACATCTTTGCTTGGTTTTGGTATCAGGGTGATGGTGGCCTTGTAGAATGAGTTTGGGAGTGCTCTTCCCTCTGCTATGTTTTGGAAGAGTTTGAGAAGGATAGGTGTTAGCTCTTCTCTAAATGTTTGATAGAATTCGCCTGTGAAGCCATCGGTCCTGGGCTTTTGTTTGTTGGAAGATTTTTAATCACAGTTTCAATTTCAGTGCTTGTGATTGGTCTGTTCATATTTTCTATTTCTTCCTGATTCAGTCTTGGCAGGTTGTGCATTTCTAAGAATTTGTCCATTTCTTCCAGGCTGTCCATTTTATTGGCATAGAGTTGTTTGATGTTTGTATTTTTTACAGATATTTTCCTGTAATTAATATGGAGTCTGATAGCTTTGTGGTCAGAAAAGATACTTGATACGATTTCAATTTTCTTAAATTTACCAAGGCTTGATTTGTGACCCAAGATATGATCTATCCTGGAGAATGTTCCACGAGTGCTTGAGAAAATAGCGTATTCTGTTGTTTTTGGATGGAATGTCCTATAAATACCAAGTAAGTCATTTAAAACTTGTGTTTCCTTATTTATTTTCATTTTGGATGATCTGTCCATTGGTGAAATTGGAGTGTTAAAATTCCTAACTATTTTTGTGTTATGATTGATTTCCCCTTGTATGGCTGTTAGCATTTGCCTTATGTATTGTGGTGCTCTTATGGTGGTTGCATAAATATTTACAATTGTTATATCTCCTTTTTAGATTGATCCCTTGATCATTATGTAGTGTCCTTCTTTGTCTCTTGTAGTAGTCTTTATTTTGAAGTCTATTTTTTCTGATATTAGATTTATGACTCCAGCTTTCTTTTGATTTCCATTTGCCCAGAATATCTTTTTCCAACTCTTCAATTTCAGACTCTATGTGTCACTAGGTATGAAGTGGGTCTTGTAGACAGCACATATATGGGTCTTCTTCTTGTATCCATTCAGCCAGTCTATGTCTTTTTGTTGGAGCCTTTAATCCATTTATATTTAAGATAATTATTGATATATGTGTTCCTAATACCATTTTCTTAAATGTTTTGGGTTTGATATTTTAGGTCTTTACCTTCCATTGTTTTTCCTTCCTAGAGAATTTACTTTAGCATTTGTTGTAAAGCTGTTTTTGTGGTGTTGAATTCTCTTACCTTTTGCTTGTGTGTAAATATTTTAATTTCTCCATCGAATCTGAATGAGATCCTTGCCGGATAGAGTAATCTTGGTTGTACGTTTTTCCCTTTCATCACTTTAAATATGTCCTGCTTCTTCCTTCTGGCTTGCAGAGTTTCTGCTGAAAGATAAGCACTTAAGCTTATGGGGATTCCCTTGTATATTATTTGTTGCTTTCCCCTTGCTGCTTTTAATATTTTTCTTTGTATTTAATTTTTCATAGTTTTATTAATATGTGTCTTGCCATTTTCTCCTTGGATTTATCCTGTATGTGACTCTCTGTGCTTGCTGGAATTGATTAATTATTTCCTTTCCCATATTAGGGAATTTTTCAACTATAATCTCTTCAAGTATTTTCTCATTCCCATTTTTTTTCTCTTCTTCTTCTGGGATCCCTACTATTCGAATGTTGGTGCGTTTAACGTTGTCCCAGAGTTCTCTGAGACTGTCGTCATTTCTTTTCATTTTTCTTTCTTTATTCTGCACTGCAGTAATTTCCACTATTTTATCTTCCAGGTCATTTATCCATTCTTCTCAGTTTTTCTGCTTTTGATTCCTTCTAGAGAATTTTTAATTTCATTTATTGTGTTGTTCATCAATCTTTGTTTGCAGTTTAGTTCTTCTAGGTCCTTGTTAAACGTTTCTTGTATTTTCTCTATTCTATTTCCAAGATTTGGATTGTCTTTACTATCATTACTCTGAATTCTTTTTCAAGTAGACTGCCTATTTCCACTTCATTTGTTTGGTCTGGTGAGTTTTTATCTTCCTCCTTCATCTGCTGTGCGTTTCTCTGTCTTCTCATTTTTCTTAACTTACTGTGTTTGGGGTCTCCTTTTTGCAGGCTTCAGGTTTGTAGTTCCTGTTGTTTCTGGTGTCTGCCTCCAGTAGCTAAGATTGGTTCATTGGGTTGTATAGGCTTCCTGGTGGAGGGGACTGGTGTCTCTGTTCTGGTGGATGAGGCTGGATCTTTCCTTTCTTTTGGGCAAGAGCACGTCTGGTGGTGTGTTCTATGGTGTCTGTGAACTTTTTATGATTTTAGGCAGCCTCTCTGCTAATGGGTGGCATTGTGTTACTGTCTTGCTTTTTGTTTGGCATAGGGTGTCCAGCATGTAACTTGCTCATCGTTGAGTGGAGCTGGGTCTTAGCATTGAGATGGATATCTCTGGGAGAGCTTTGCTGTTTGATATTATGTGGAGATGGGAGGTCTCTTGTGGACTAATGTCTTGATATCAGCTCTCCCACATCAGAAGCTCAGGTCTGAAAACTGGCTGGAGCACCAAGACCCTGTCAGCCACACAGCTCAGAAAAACAGTGAGAAAATAAATAAATAAATAAATAAATAAATAAATAAATAAATAAAATACAGTTATTAAAATAAAATATTAAAAATGAAAATATTAAAAAGTAATTAAAAAAAGAAATAAATGAAACAGAAAGAAAGAAAGATAGGAAAAAGGGAGCAACCAAACCAAAAAACAAATCCAGGAAAGATAACAGGCGCCAATACGTATACTAAAAAAGAAAACAAACAAACAAACAAAAGGACAGAAAGAACCCTAGGACAAATGGTAAAAACAATGCTCTACTGACAACATCACACAAAGGAACATATACATACACACTCACAAAAAGAGAAAAAGGAAAAATATATATATATGTTTGCTTCCAAAGTCCACCACCTCAATTTTGGGATGATTTGTTGCCTATTCAGGTATTCCACAGATGCAGGGTACATCAAGTTGATTGTGGAGATATAATCTGCTGCTTCTGAGGCTGCTGGGAGAAATTTCCCTTTCTCTTCTTTGTTTGCACCGTTCCTGGAGTTCAGCTTTGGATTTGGCACTCCTCTGCATGTTGGTTGCCTGAGGGCGTCTGTTCTTCACTCAGACATGACGTGGTTAAAGTAGGAACTGAATAGGTGGCTCTGGCTCGCTCATGCTTCGGGAGGGAGGGGTACGGAATGCGTAGGGAGCCTGTGGCAGCAGAGGCTGGCATGACGTTGCACCAGCCTGTGGTGCACCCTGTGTTCTCCTGCGGAAGGTGTCCCTGGACCACGGGACCCTGGCAGTGGTGGGTTGCACAGGGTCCCAGGTGTGGATAGTGACCTTTGCTTGCAAACAGGCTTCTTGTTGTCTGCAACAGCAGCCTTAGTGTTTCATGGATGCCTCTGGTGTCTGCGCTGATGTCTGAGGCTCACACCCGTCTGTGGAGCTCCTTTAGGCATTTCTCTGAATCGCCTCTCCTCGTGCACCCCAAAACAATGTTCTCTTGACTCTTTGGCAGTTCCAGACATTTTCCAGGTCTCCCTCCCAGCTAGCTGTGGTGCACTAGCCCCCTTCAGTCTGTGTTCACGAAGCCAACCCAGGTCCCCTCCCTGGTTTCTGAACTCTGAAGGCCGAGCCTCAGCCCGGAACCCACACTTGCCCCAGCGGGTGAGCACACAATCCTCTTGGGCTGGTGAGTGTTGGCTGGTATGATCCTCTGTGCGGGAATTCCTTCTCTTTGCCCTCTGCACCCATATTGCTGCCCTCTACTCCGTGGTTCCAAAACTTCCCCCGTCACACCCCTCTCCTCCAGTGAAGGGGCTTCCTAGTGTGTGGAAACTTTTCCTCCTTCACAGCTCCCTACCCGATGTGCAGGTCCCGTCCGTATTCTTTTGTCTTTTGTCTTTTTTCTTTTTCCCTACCTAGGTACATGGGGAGTTTCTTGCCTTTAGGGAAGTCTGAGGTCTTCTGCCAGCGTTCAGTAGGTGTTGTGTAGGAGTTGTTCCACATGAAGATGTATTTCTGATGTATTTGTGGGGAGGAAGGTGATCTCCACTTCTTACTCTTCACCATCTTGAAGTTCCTCTCTGTACTGTATATTTTTCAGTTCAGTTACTATATTCTCCAGCTCTGTGACTTCTATTTGGTACTTTCTTATATTTTCTTTCTCGTTCTTGAAGTTCTCCCTGTGTTCATCCATTCTTCTCTCAAGTTCGATTAACATTTTTATGACCATTACTTTAAACTTTTTATCAGATAATAACTTTCCTCTGTGGCATTAAGTTTTTCTCTGAGGTTTTATCGTGTTCTTTTTTGGGTACATATCCCTAGGTTTTATCATTTTTCTTGACTCTCTGTGTTTGTTTCTATGTGTTAGATAAAAGAGCTACTTCTCCCAGTATTGGAAGGGTGGCCTTGTATAGGATATAAAATATATCATTCAACCTTGCCCAACTATTTTTTGTCTTTCAAACCTTGGTGATTGTCCAAGTAGCCTATTTTGTTTTTAATATATCTCAGTTGTTGAGGGTGTTCCAAGACTGTCAGAGTCCCAAAGGGAGGAATTTCTGTCAGAACTTAATTTCAGGCTTTATGGAAGCTAGACTCTCATGAAGCAACCATTAAAGTATGAAAACATATATAGTCCTCTAGGACCACAAGCACAAGTCCTGCTGACCACCAGACCAGATGACCAGGACATGTCATCTGTGGCTGCAGATGAGTATATAAGCTCCTTTCTGGGAGATACCAATGAGTTATAGCTAGGCATATGTATAGTGCAGAGACAGTGTCCTCTAACTTTCATTCCCCAAGAGTATATATGTAGATCTCTAGATTTGTGCTAATTCTGAAGCCTGCCCCTCAGGCCAAAACATTAGGACAAGCAAATAGGCCCCTGTCACAGAAAAACTGTGGGGTGTGTTTCAGTCTATTGTCTGTGTAGTACCCTGGGGGTGGTAACCTGACAAGAACTGTCTCTTCAATTGTTACATTACTGTGGGACACAGGAACACAAGCCGCCCTGACCATCAGAGCCAGGCATTAAAGGGGTGTCCCTTGGGTAGCAGTCACAAAAACCAGGGCACCAGTCATTAAAAACCAAAGCAGCAGATGTGTGTAAAACCTTTCCTCCAGGAGATACTGGCACTGTGAAGTATGGCAGAAGGAGAGTGTGAAGATGTCACCCACCCAGGATGGAAAAATCTAGAGTTAAAGAAAGCTGTTGGAAGGCATAGGGAGGGCAGAAAAAATTGTGTCTGCCATCACCTCCATCCTCAGAGAGTATCCCTACAGGCCTCTGCCCTTCCAGGTGATGATTTAATACTAGCGAATAAATATCTTCACATAAAGTCAGGGATCTTTTCAAAAGGTTGCTTCAGTTTGGGGGCCTGGGGTAAGTTAGTCTACATGCAAGCTTTTTAAGAGCTGTTTTCCAGTTCCCTACAACTCTCTGGGTCTCTTGGATAGGAACCTCATTGCTTTTCAAAGTCAAATGTTTTGGGTGCTTGTCGTTCAATGCAGGTCTTAACATTTGGGGTGTCTGATGTGGGAAACAAACCCTTCATTCTTTGGAGACCCTTAGGATTTTTGAATTCCCTCCTAATTTGGGATTGCTACACTGGGGATGAGGTTTATGGCAAGAAAACACCCAGCCTCCTCTACCCATCTCAATGTGGCCCTTTTCTCATTTGCTCATGTGAAGGAGCCGCTCAGTTACTTTTCAGCTCTTTCTCAGAAGAAATTGTTCCATGTGTATCTGTAGATTTGGTGTGTACATGGGAGGCAGTGAGTTCAAAATCTTCCTATATCAACATTTTGAACAGCTTTAAGTAATCTACATATACTTAAGATACCATCTCAGGGCTCTCCAACACATTAGTGATAGCCTCTGAAATATTCTTGGTCAGGTCTAATGAGGAGGAGGTCACTGACATAATTCCAAAACCTAGTTTCTGATGAAATTGCAGGGCAGCTGTCTTTGTCTGTCCACAAAGCCCATGTGCAATTGGAGGGCTATTGAAGTATCTAAAAAGCAATTTGGTAAAGGAGTATTATTGATGCTCAAAGGTGAAGGCAATGTGTTGTTGAGTAACCTACACATTTTACAGAATACCATATGCTAGCTAAGTTTATAACTCCAAATTCAAGAGGCCATAGATGCCCTGCATTTAATAAAATGTTTTTGTTGTTTTTAATGGCATCCATTAAGGCAACAATATCTGGTAAAGGCGCTCTAACAAAGGGAACAGCATTGCTGAAGTCTCTATAGTCTGTAGTTAGGTTTCACTTATTATTGGTGACTTTTAGCACAGGTCGTATATGGGAATTTAAAGGTGAGATGGTGGGAATCAGTACTCCTTCTTTACCTAAGTCTCCTATGACAGACTGTACATTTTTAGTGCCTTGCCTTAGCTGGTACTGTGGTGTATTTATCACCAGTACTAGTAGAGGAAGGTTAACTGGTTCCCAACAGGAAGTGCTCACCAGTAGTATAAAAGTCTTAATTTTGCTCCATGAATTTACCTCCTTATTGGGGAAGTCCATTAAAATAATAAGAAAATGGATACTCCTGGGGAGGGGCAACCAGGATAGCGGCATCATTTTAGCAAAACCTGGCTGATATTTTAAATTTTCACATTAGAGCAAAATGGTGACATAGGAATTTCTAGCTCTCTTTGCCCCCATCCAAGAAACATCAATTTGAACAACTATCCATGCATAACAATACCTTTAAAGGACTCGACAGGTTACAGTACCTGGGTGAGGCACAGAAATAAGAAAATAAAAGATGCATAGAAGAGAGTAAGAAATAAAGATTCACTGTCCCCCTTTACCTCTCCCCCAAGCCCAGGCAATCCAGTGCAGAGAGAGACAACTTCTCTATGGGAGGAGAGGGAAGTGAGCACCCAGCTTCACCATGGATGACAGAGCCCATCTGCCAGAACACTTTGTTAACTCCTGCAATCCTAGGTAGCTCCCTGTGGGTTCCTGTTAAACAAGGTTCCTAGCTCACCTCAGCACCCTCTGGCTTCAGCAGCTCTAAGCAGTTCCATGGCCCTACCTGGCTACTGCAGCACCAGGCTCCTGGTAGGCTCTATGAACACAGCCTCTCAGCTTAGTTTGATACCTGCTGACTCTGGCAGTCCCAGACATCTCCTACAGTTCCAGGTGGCTCTCATGGCACCAGGAAACTCCTGTGGGACCAGTCTCTCAGTGGATTCCCATAGCCCCAGGCTCTGGAACCACCCTGATGCTCGCTGGCTCTTACAGCCCTGGGCAGTTCCCATGGCACCAGGCTCAAGGAAGGCTCTCAAGAACCCAGGTTTTTGGTTCAACCTATTTCCAGTCAGCTCCCATGGCCATTAGGTACTCTTATGGCAGTAGACTCCAGGTGGAAATCATTGAATCCAGGCACCTAGATGAGTCCAGCAACAGGCTGACTACCACAGACCCAATCTTTTGACCTATCTCAGTACCAGGCAACCCTGGGACCCTAGTGCACTCCAGTACCAAGCTGGTCCCTGTGGACCTAGACTCCAGACTAGCTCCCATGGAACCAGGCTCCCATCATGCCCCAGCATTAAGCTAGCTTCCAAGGCCACAGAAGCTAGATCCCAAATAACCAGGTTCTCAACCTGCCATGGCATCAGACCAGCCTCAACAGATCCAAACTCTAGGCTGTCCCCTGAGGCCCCAGGCTCACCCTACCACCAACTTCCATAGGCCCAGCCTCCAGGCCTGCTCCAGCCAAACCAGGCTCCTGTCCCATCCCACTAACAGACTGGCCCTTTAAGATTTAAGAACCAGATGCCAGGCCCACTCCAGTGGTCCCTGGCACTGGGTTGGCCTCTGTAGACTCAGGATCCAGGTCTGCCCATGCAGAACCAGGTCCTAGGCTCATTAATGCAGACCAAGTGCCAGGCTCACCTCTAGTGAACCAAGGCTACAGGCCCAACCCTGTGGACGCAAGCAGCAGGTTGATCCTCATGTGCCCAAGCACCAGGCCTCCCCATCAAAAGACTGGCAGTATTTTTGCTTGAAGTCACCATTAGATGGCCGTCTCAGGATTTCTGGACAGGCTGACTGGTGAAGGGTTTTGCCTGCCAAACCAGTGTGTAAAGACTGGAAGGGGCGCCTACTTCCTCAAGTGTAGAGATATCTATAAAGGGCCAAACAGATCATGGATAATCAATGAAACGTTACATCACCAAAGGAAAATAGTAAAACTCCAATGACTAAATCTTAAAGAAATGGAGATCTATGAACTGTAAGAAAAAGAATTCATAATAATCATCTTTTAAAAATTCAGTTAATTACCAGAAAGCACTGGCGATTAAATAAAATTAGAAAAACAATGCATGAACAAAATGAGTGTTCAACAAAGAAATAGTAAAACATTAAAAATAATTAAATACTAAAGTTGAAGAATAAAATGACTGAAGAATTCAATAGAGAACTTCAAGAGCAGATTCAATCAATGAGGGAAAAGAATTAGTGCAGTAGCAGATGGGTCACTGGAAATACCCAGTCTTAGGAGCAAAAAGAAAAAAAGAAGAATGAAAAGAGTAAAGAAAACTTACGTGAATTATGGGATACCATAAAAAGGAACAATCTGCTCATTATTGGAGTCCCAGAAGGAGAAGAGAGGGGAAAGGGACAGAAAGCTTATTTTTTTTAAAAAATGGCTAAGACCTTCCTAAATCTAGGGAAAGATGTGGACATCCAAGTTCATGCAGCTAATAGGTCCTCTCAGAATTTCAACCCAAAACAATATTTTCCAGGACAAACTATACTAAAACTGCATAACATAAAAAGAATTGTAAAAGCAGCAAGAAAAATAATGTTTATATATAGATAACCCCATAAGCTATAAGTATACTTCTCAGCAGAAATCTTGCAAGCCAAGAGTGTGGTGATATATTCAAAGTGCTGAAAGAAAGAAAAAAACACTGCCAACCAAGAAACAAAAGCAAAAATAAACACGCCAAATCTAATTAAAAACTTTTGTACACCAAAGGAACCCATTGACAAAACAAAAAGAAAACCTACAGACTGGGAGAAAATGTTTGCAAATGATGTGACCAACAAGTGGTTAATATCCAAAATATACAAATAGCTCCTACAACTCAATGTAAAAAACAAAAAACAAAACAAAACAAAACAAAAATGATAAAACAATGGGGAAAAGACCTGAGTAGACATTTTTCCAGTAAGTTGAACAGATGACTAAGAGGCACGTGAAAAGATGCTCAGTATCACTAATGATTAGATAAATGCAAATCAAAACAACAAATGAGATATCATCTCACACCTTTCAGAATGGCTATCATCAAAATGTCTACAAATAGCAAATGTTGGAGAGGACGTGGAGAAAAAAACATAATTGCACACTGTTGGTGGTAATGTAAATTGATGCAGACACTATGGAAAACAGTATGGAGGTTCCTCACAAAGCTAAAAATAGAACTACCATATGATCCAACAATTCCACTGCTGTGTACATACTTTGAAAAAATGAAAACACTACTTTGAAAAGTTACATGACCCCCAGTGTTCATAACAGAACTATTTAAAATAGTCAAGTAGCCAAGACTGGAAACAACCCAAGTGCCTATCAACAGATGTTTGGATTAAGAAATGTGGTGTATATATATATATATATATATATATATATATATAATGTGGTAGATAAATTATATGTACATATGATGTGGTATATATATATTAAATATATATGTATATAATGTGGTGTATATATATATACACACACACACACACACACATACGCACAATGGAATATTATTCAACCATAAAAATAGAATGTAATTCTGCGATTTGCAGCAACCTGGTTGGAACTAGAGATTATGCTTACTGAAATAAGTCAAAGTAAACAAAAACCGTATGTATCACTTACGTGTGGAATCTAAAAAATAACACAAGTGAGTGTATATGCAAAACAGAAACAGACTCACAGACATAGAAAACAAACTTGTGGTCATCCAAGGGGTGAGTGGAGGTGGGAGGGACAAATCACAAGCATGGGATTACAGATATAAACTAAAATGTATAATATAAAATTGATAAGCAAGAAGGATACACTGTATAGCACAATGAATTATAGCCATTAACTTCTAATTACCTATAATGGAGTATAATCTGCAAAATACTGAATTACTGTGCTGTATAACTGAAACTAATATAATATTTAAATCAGCTATACTTCAATTAAAAATAAACTTTGGGCTTCCCTGGTGGCGTAGTGGTTGAGTGTCTGCCTGCTGATGCAGGGGACACGGGTTCGTGCCCCGGTCCGGGAAGATCCCACATGCCGCGGAACGGCTGGGCCCATGAGCCATGGTCACTGAGCCTGTGCGTCCGGAGCCTGTGCTCTGCAATGGGAGAGGCCACAACAGTGACAGGCCCGCGTACCGCATAAAAATAAAAAAAATAAAAATAAACGTTAAAACATATTTAAAAGACTGACCATATGAAGGCTTCCTAAACATGTGATGGGAGTACATTTGGTTACAGACATTTGGAAACAGTTGGGCAGTTTCTTTTAAAATTAAACATATACTTACCATATTGCTACTCTTAAGATTTTAACTAAAAGACATGAAAGCATAGTTTCACACAAAGACTTGTACATCAATATTAATAGCAGTTTTATATGTAATAGTCAAGAACTGACAACATCCCAAATAGCCATACAAAGAAACACTACACAACAAGAAAAAAAAATGTTCATTGCTTTAAATAAGAGCATGAAAAAAATCTCAAAATAATTACGCTGAGTTAAAATAGACAAAACGAGTGTATGGTGTATGATTCTATTTATATAAAGTTCAATAAAATTCAAACTACTTTATAGTGAGAGAAAGCAGATCAGTGGTTGCCTAGGTGTAGGGATGGGGAGGTGTAGAGAGGAAAGCAATAAAAAGGGGTATAAAGAAATTTTGGAGGTGATCAACATGGTCACTCTTATGATTGTGGTTAGGGCTTCATGAACATTTACGTATGGATTGTCTTTATTTTATTTATTTATATATGTATTTATTTATTTAATTTTTAAAATTGAAGCATAGTTGATTTACAAAGTTGTGTTAGTTTCAGGTGTATAGAAAAGTGATTCAGTTTTATATATATATATATATACCTATATACATATATATATGTGTATATATATTACTTTTCAGATTCTTTTCCCTTATAGGTTGTTATAAAATATTGAGTATAGCTCCCTGTGCTACACAGTAGGTTCTTGTTGGTTATTTCATATATAGTAGTGTGCATATGTTAGCGCCAAACCCCTAATTTGTCCCTCCTCCCTTTCCTCTTTGGTAACCATAAGTTTGTTTTCTATGTCTGTGGGTCTATTTCTGTTTTGTACATAAGTACATTTGTATCATTTTTTTTGTAGATTCAACATATAAGTGATATCCAATGATATTTGTCTTTGTCTGGCTTACTTCACTCAGTATGAGTATCTCTGGGTCATCCATGTTGCTGCAAATGGCATTATTTCGTTCTTTTATATGGCTGAGTAATATTCCATCACATATATGTACCACATCTTCTTTATCCATTCATCTGTTGATGGACATTTGGGTTGCTTCCATGTCTTGGCTATGGTAAATAATGCTGCAATGAACATTGGGGCACATGATACTTTTCGAATTATGGTTTTCTCTGAATATATGCCCAGGAGTGGGATTGCAGGATCATATGGTAACTCTATTTTTAGAATTTTTAGGGAACTTACATACTGTTCTCCATAGTGGCTGTATCAATTTACTTTCCCAGCAACAGTGCAGTAAGGTTCCTTTTTCTGAACACCCTCTACAGCATTTATTATTTGTAGAATTTTTCATGATGGCCATTTTAACCAGTGTGAGGTGATACCTCTTGTAGTTTTTGATTTGCATTTGTCTAACAATTAGTGATATTGAGTACCTTTTTTTTTTGTCTCTTGGCCATCTGTATGTCTTCTTTGGAGGAATGCCTATTTAGGTCTTCTACCCATTTTTCAAATTATTTATTTATTTGCTATTTATCTGCATGAGCTGTTTTTATATTTTGGAGATTAATCCCTTGCAAGTCATATCATTTGCAAATATTTTCTCCCATTCTGTAGGTTGTCTTTTCATTTTGTTTATGGTTTCCTTTGCTGTGCAAGAAGCTTTTAAGTTTAATTAGGTCCCATTTGTTTATTTTTATTTCCATTACTCAAGGAGATGGATCCAAAAAGATATCACTGTGATTTATGTCAAAGAGTGTTCTGACTATGTTTTCCTCCAGGAGTTTTATAGTATCTGGTCTTACATTTAGGTCATTAATCCATTTAGACTTCATTTTTGTGTGTGGTGTTAGAAGATGTTCTAATTTCATTCTTTTACTTGTAGCGGTCCAGTTTTCCCAGTACCACTTATTGAAGAGAATGTCTTTTCTCCACTGTATATCCTTGTCTCCTTTGTCATAGATTAATTGACCACAGGTGTGTGGGTGTATTTCTGGGCTTTCTATCCTGTTCCATTTATCTATATTTCTTGGTTGTAGGTTTTTACTTTTTATCACTTTAAATATATTGTGCCACCCTCTTCTGGCCTGCAGACTTACTGCTGAAAAATCAGCTGATAACGTTATGGGGATTCCATTGTATATTATTCATTGCCTTTCCCTTGCTGCTTTTAATATTTTCTCTTTGTCTTTAATTTTTTCAATTTGATTACTATATGTCTTGGTGTTCTACTCCTTGGGTTAATGCTGCCTGGGACTCTCTGTGCTTCCTGGACTTGGGTGACTATTTCCTTTCCCATGTTATGGAAGTTTTCATCTATGATCATTTCAAATACGTTTTCTCAGGACCTTTCTCTATCTCTTCTCTTCCTGGGACCCCTATAATGCAAATGGTGGAGGATTTGACATTGTTCCAGAGGTCTCTTAAACTGTTCTCATTTCTCATCATCCTTTTCTCATTTATTCTGTGTTGCAGCAGTGATTTCCACCACTCTGTCTTCCAGCTCACTTATCTGTTCTTCTGCCTCGTTTATACTGCTATTGATTCCTTCTGGTGTATTTTTCATTTTACTTATTGTGTTCATCAATTTTGTTTGCTTATTCTTTATATTTTGTAACTCTTTGTTGAAAACTTCTTGTAACTTCTCTCTCTGTGCATCCATTCTTTTCCCAGGTTCTTGGATCATCATTATGATCATTACTCTGGACTGTTTCTTCAGTAGATTGCCTATCTCCATGTCACTTGGCTGTTCTTCTGGGGTTTTATCTTGCTCTTCCATCTTGAACATCTTCATCTGCTGTCTCATTTTGTCTAAATTTCTATTTGTATTTTTATGTAAGTGGAAGATTAGTTATGTTTCTTGACATTGGTGAAGTGGTCCTATATAGGGGATGTCCTATGTGTCCCAGCAGTACACTGCCCCCTCGTCACCCAAGGGCCAGGGACCAGATGGCCTGAGGTTAGGTTCTGACCTGTATTTGTGTCCTTGGATCTTCAGGCTGCTGGAACATAGTTTTCATGCTTCTGGTGTCTGCCCCTTGGTGGGTGAAGTGTGTCTGGTGGCTTGTGCAGGTTTCTTGGTGGAAGGGTCCAGTGCCTGCACACAGGTGGGTGGAGTTGGTTCTTGGCCTTCTGGTGTGCAGGGCTTTGTTAAGGGGTGTGTCTAAAGGTGGCTGCAGGCTCAGGAAGTCCTTCGGCAGCCTGTCTTCTGATGGGTTGTGTTGTGTTCCTGTCCTGTCAGTTGTTTGGCCTGAGGAGTCCCAGCAGTGGCACTTACAGGTTATTGGGTGGGGCCAGGTCTAGGTGCTAATTACCCAAGCAAGATGTCTGCCTCCAGCAAGAGTTCAAGTAGATGAACACTCCCTAATACTTCCACCACCAGCTTTTACGACCCTAGAGAGAACCACAGCCACTCACTGCCTCCCCAGGAGCCCCTCAAGACCAGTAGGTAGGTCTGGGCCAGGACCCTATGAAGTCACTGCATTTGCCCTGAGTCCCAGTGCACATGAGACCTTGTGTGCACCCTCCAAGAGTGGAGTCTCTGTTTCTCCCATTCCTATGGAGGTCCTGCAATGAAGCAATACTGGCCTTCAAAGTCAAATGCTCTGGGAGCTCCTCTTCTTGATGCCAGACCCCCAGGCTGGGGAGACTGAGAGAATTTCTGTGATATAATCATTTTCCTGTTTGTGGGTCACCTACCCGGGGTGTTTGGTATTTGATTATATTGCGACTGCTCCCCTCCTACCAGTCCATTGGGTATCTTCTTTATGTCTTTTGTTGTAGAAGATAATTTTTGGTAGGTGCCAGTCTTTTTATTGATGGTTGGTCAGCAGTTAGTTGTGATTTTGGTGTTCTAATGAGACGAGGTGAGCTCAAGGTCCTTTTACTCTGCCATATTTCCTCAAATCCCTTAGAGATTTGAAATAAAGTTAAAAATAAAAAAAATAAAGTTAAAAGTAAACTTTAAGGAATGTAAAAACATGTTTGGAGTCAAAGAACCTTCAAATAATTTAAGGCCTGCAAAGCACTTGTCAACTTATTAGCCAATTAGCTTTCCTCTAAAGTGAATAAAAAATCAAAATAGTCAAGATTTTTTTTCTATTTGTATTAATGTGGTGTTGTTATTTTGCATTCTCAGTCATATTTTACAAATATAAATAAATAAATACACTATAAATACACTTTTTTTCTTCAGTATTAGCAATGTGCATCTCAAGTACGGTCCTGATTTTCAGTTTGATGGTCCAGGAGCCTGTCCGATTCTGATGTGAACCACTTCTAGGCACAATTATGGGTCAGAAATCTGATATTTAAGGAACACTCTGGACTAGGAACCTGCTTTTGGGAAAATGTAAAAGCGATGAGCAGTTATTGCAAATATCACTTGATAAGTCAACTACTCAAACACACTAACTGGGTTCTGTTACCAGAAAATTTCAACCAATTTCTGTCCTCAGCTCTTTTTCCCAATACCTCTTCAACCCTTGAGACCCCACTCTAAGGTTGCATACCAGCCCAGAGTAGACTTGGGGAAGTGCTTCTTTCTTGGAAAGGTAAGTCATGTGCAAAAGTTGCTGAGACAAAATGCAGCCAGTGGTTGGGAACAATCCTCAGCCTGGGCATGGAGAGCCTGGGAGATGCTAGGAGGAAGAAAACATTTATTTTAGCATTTTTTAGCAATAAAGTATTTTTTATTTAAGGTATGTATATTTTTGAAGGCATAATGCTATTGCACACGTAATAGACTACAGTATAGCGTAAACATAACTTTTATAAGCACTGGGAAACCAACAAATTCGTGTGACTCACTTTATTAATATTTGCTTTATTGTGGTAGTCTGGAACAGAACCTGCAATAACTCCAAGGTACACCTGTATATGGTAAGACAGGTTTGCTCCCTGTTGTGTCAAAGATGGTCAGTGGCAGCTCTAGTCTCAGTAAAATTGTCATACATTACTCTGGAGATTCACTATATGAGTCCACTGGGCTTTGAAGCAAGCACGTTACGTCTGCATGTGCGGGATAAATGATATGAAAACCAGTGACCCTCCTGCTGAGCAGGCTACAAGGAAAAGATTTCTTTTGACCAAAGTAGCAATCTGGCTTGTGAACCTCTTTTCACTCTAGGCCCTGCCCTCTGTGCTGAGCCTGAGTCCAAACTTTACCTCACAGAGAACTCAAATCCAAAGCCCAGACCCATGTGAGGCTGTCTAACTGTGGTGTGGGGCCCTGGGGAGCAAACTCCTAAAAGAGGGATGAGGGAGGTGAGGACAACAGTGAAATGAACAGAAGTTGAAAATAAATGTGGATAGATGGCGATTTCATTCTTTTTTCTTCCCATCGTCACCAGTTCACGAGTGAAATATAGCATGTATTGTTCTGAGAAGCTAAACCATCGTCAGGATATGAAGAGGGTTAAACTTCCAACAGATAAGGAAGACAGAGGGTCAGGTCCTCAGTGTTCCCTGCTGAGCAGATAACTAGGACAGTCCCTCTCAGCCACGTCCTCTGTTGGCAGACAGTGAAAATTTTTCCAGAGGAGCACTCAGGCCATCAGTCCCTGGTTCATTTTCTGGTCCCAGAGAGATCCTCTCTAGGGAGAGGATTGCCCCCATGAGTACTTTTCTTGAGATTAAATTCCTCTGAGCCAGTCAGAATGCGCCAAGCTTGCAGATGGCAGAGAATCGGGACCTGGGTGAAGTCTTGGAGTGGCCATGCAATCCCTGAGTGTGGTTTGGGGTGTTTGTAGTAAGAAGAAAGGGAGAGTGAATGAAAACTCTCTCACCCATACAATTCTTGAGGGGAAACTGGAGCTTAATGTAAGGAAGCCTGGGCATCCTCAGAAACTGTATTATATTCTGAGAACAGATGCAGGGCATGGGGAAGGTTTCTGTGGTTAAGTAGTTGTCAAGTTCGCCCAAAGCAGAGCTGGCCCCCAGGAGTAAAGACAGGGTGTACCCTGGCACCGTCCTCTCTTCTCTCAGTTGAACCAGGGAGAAACAACTACGTGAATTTTCAGGAACTACTAAAACTCAGCTCTTGCTCTGCATCCTCAGCCAGAGCACAGCAGGTTGAAGCGAGGGACAAAGCGAATAAGAATGTATCCTTGAGCGGTTACACAGCAGGGGGACTCTTACTCTTTTGCTGGGGTTCAGGAGTGGGGTCATTCTGGTTGTCAGTGGGAAGATGTGAGCCTTGATGGGTCCCTCCCAGCCTATGCCTCGTGGGGAGCTCCCAAGTTCAACTTCCTCCTGCAGGGAGAGACACAGCAGCTGCAGCTACACAGCCCACCTTCAGAAACGACAGACTAGAGGTGTGTTATCTCCACAAAACCTGGTTCTCAGTGATTTCTACCAAGTGAGAGTGCCTGCTTGGATGCCTGGTGGTGACAGCTTCCCAAGTAGCAGGCCTAGAGAGCTGCTCCTCTTGTTAGTGAGCAGGTTTCAGATTTCACATTTGTGTCTCATCATTGTCAGGGTGGCAGTTAAGAGAGCCCGGGCAGCAGGTCCAACCAGCATTTAAAGGATAAACTTGCTGTTCATATTCAGGTCCTCCTGTTCAAGATCTCAGGGTGCCAGGGATAGGAGGCCAGCCCAGTCCTGTGTGAGAACAGAAGGCTGTGGGTTAATTTGTCTTGTGTGGCTTCTGAACAGAAGTGAATATGCTTTATACATTGGAAGTACTAGGAAGAGAGTACAAGATTCCAAGGATGAGCAACTATTATTAGAAAAAATAATAATTATTAAAAAAAGTATTTTTCCTCTGGATTTAGTGGTATCTTATTCTATCTATTGAATATGGACACACTGAAAGAAAAAGTTTAAAAAAAATTAAATTGTCTCTCCTTCCCAGTATAAGATGCCAGTCCAACCACTAAAGAATAGATCATTTGTCACTTAGGAATGGCAAAATTATGTGCCATTTTCCCCCATCAATTTTTGTCCATTTTGGAGCCTAAAGGCCATCGAGAAAAGTGCAATTAAAGCACTCAAATTGCCACCACTGGTAAACACGTACACTTTGTAAGACTAACACAGGAATCTTTTGCCCTGCTCCTCCATGGACAGGGCTCTGATGAGCATGGCTTTAAATGGAATCCAAGCATCTTCATCTTGGTAGGTACAGCTACCAAGAGAGTAGAGCAACATTTCAGGTATAAACTAGTCTATTCCTGAGGAGATCATGTGATATTCACACTCATGGTGGAAGATTCCTGAGGAGAACATGTGATATGCACACTCATGGTGGAAGAGGCAATCTCACCACACACCAAGGCTCTCCTTGCAGGTAGAGCAGACAAGCCCTGGGTAGGACCAGAATGCGGAGTTCACAGGCTCTCTGCCCTACCCCCATGACACCCTTTTGTGCCAGAGCCTGGGTTTTGCAGCAAAACTCATTTCAGGCCAGGGAACCGTGGGTCCAACAAGAATTGTAAGCAGTCTATTAAAACTCTGGAATTGGCCAGTCCTGCTGCTTTAATCATTAATTCACCAGAGAAACAATATGATGATAGATAGGGTACCTACCATTCATGCAAGGTAACAATAGAAGGGACCCCCCTAAACTGATAAAGGATATGAAGCCAGTTGTTAATGTTCTCCCTGTTCTAAATTCACCCTTTAATATATTCTCTCTGATAATGGATGAATTACCTTAAGCATCTCCCCTTCAAAGTGATCAAAATGTTACTGAAGGAGAAAGTGGCTCTCCTGTGACTTCTGGCTGTCAGAAGTGTGGGTGTAAGGATATCCTAGGTGCTCGGCCCCAAGCATGTACCCAGAACAACTGTCCTATCGAGTGTAGCCTGGTCATTGGCTTTCTGTGGCCCTCTTCATAGGGACATCCTGTGCTCCAAGCCAGCCACCTACCCGCTGATTTCCTCTAATTGATTGCTCTCCCGACCCACCCCACCTCACCACTAACGTTACCTCCTGTACTTCTCCCAAGGCTGCAGCCCTTACAACACCAAGGCCCTCCGGATCCTATGTATAGGACATTGTTAGCTCCAGGCCTCCAACCCCACCAGGACCCTTGCTCCTACTACACGTCTACATGCTGGCCACCAGCAGTGGCTTGTCCACACTGATGTGCTCCAGAGGGTACCTTCCTGCTTACCTTGCAACTGTAGACCAGCTGTGGTTTTGCAGACCTGCTCTGGTGCTGGCAAACCAGAAAACTTCTCTGCCATCCAGTAGGTTCTCCTACACCTTCTCCAATGAGGTGTGACCTCCAGTCTTGGGGAGGGACCTGCATTCCAAGTTTGTCTTTCCTTGGGTATGCTCCCTCAGGCCCAGGATACCATATAGAGTTTTCCTATATCTTATATATTCTACATTTGTCATAGTTTAATAATTCTTTATGTTAAACATTATGCTTCACTTTATGTTAAAATTCCCCTGTCCACTGTGTACTTTCCATATCCTGATTGGATTCAGATTGCTACAGAACACAACACCTACAGCAAATATCATTCCTGGAATTACTGAAAGCCTTCTTTTGAGAGCTGCATCAAGTAAGAATGTCCACTAACACCCAGAAAGAGTAGTAAGGGGAAAAAGAAGGAATAAAATGCTCGGAAAGGAAGAAGTAAGACTGGCATTGTTTGCAGATGACATGATTGTGTACACTATATTCTACAGGTATTTTCAAATTGGCAGAATCAATAAAAGAGTTTAGATAGCTGTTTGTAGGATAAAATATCAATATACAGAAGCCAATTGTATTCTATTTACCAGCAACAAATTTACAAAGTGAACATTTCAAAGGCAGTATTTGCAAAATATGAAGTACCTAGGATAAAATGTCCTCTTATAGGAAAAATATGAAGTATTATTGGGACACATTAAGGAAGTTCTTATTAAAAGGAGAGATAGACCATATCTATTCAATAACATTCCATATTATTGACAAGGAGTCAAATCTAAAAGTTCAACGCAATCTTAATTAGAACCTCAAACAAGATTTTGGTTGAAACTTTTCTGATGAATTGATAATATAAGTGGAGTTGAGACAGGCCAAAAATAACCTAGACATTCTTGAAGAACAAGGCAGAATTGAGTGGCCTTATCCAAAGATCAGAATTGTTTATAGATCTGTAGTAATTAATATTGATATGTGGTATTTAAAATGGACAGATAAATAGAGCCATGGCACTTAATAGAGAGTACACAAACTAGCCCATACATAGGTAGATGCGTGATTTATGACACATGTGGCACTGCAAATCAAGAGTAAAAGGGCAGACTTTTCAATAAGTGGTTCACTGAGACAATCAGATATCCACATGAAGAAAAAAAATGAAACCCTACTCAACACTATACACAAACATCACTTGTAGGTGGATTATGACCTAACTGTGAAAGGCAAAACCACAAATATTTCAGAAGGAAATATAGAGAATATTTTCATTGCCCCAGGGCAGGGACAGATTTCTTGAAACAGAAAAGCACTAACCACAAGGAAAAGAATGATAAATTTGACTATGTTATAATTAAGTATGTTATAACTAAGATTTGTTCACAAAGCACGGCATAAAGCAAGAGAAAATACAAACAACAAAGCAAAGGACTATTTTGGCCACACATATAACCACCAGTGGACTGGTATTTAAAACACATAAAAAACTCATTGGATCAGTAAAGACAAGATGGAAAATAGAATAGAAAAATGGTGAAAGAGTTGAACATGAACAGGCTTTTCACAGAAGAGAAAATCCAAGAGGTTCATAAACATGAGAATGTGCCCAAACTTAGTAGTGGTAAAAAACAGTAAATTAAATTCTGGCAATACTTGGTGTAGATGAAGATGTGCAGGAGCAGGAACTCTCTGTGTTACTGGTGGGATTGTAAATTGGTACAACCACTATAGAAAACAATTTGGCATCGTGTAGAAAAGCTGAAGATACGCATACTCTGTGGGCCAGTGATTCTGTTCTTGCATGTATACCCAAGAGACTTTTAAACATGAGTCCCATGAAAAATGTCCAAGAATGTTCATTGTACCATTGTTCATAATAAAAAGCTAAAAACAACCCTGGATGAACCCAGTGTTCATCCAGTGTAGAATGAAATAATCATATCATAATCACTTTGCTAAAATCATGCACTGGAATGCTAGTCAACAATGGAGACAAAAGATCTACAGCTACTAGGAACAACATGATGAGTCTCTCAAATAAATATGATACACAGTGAAAGAGGCAGGCCATAAAAGGGAGCATGCAGCATGATTCTGTTGATATAACTTCATATAAACTGTATTGTTTAGGGATGCATACAAAAGTTGTAAAGTCATATTAAAAAAAAAGCACTGAAATGATTATCACAAAGTCAAGATAACGACTATATCTATAGGGGAGGGTATGGTTTGTGATTGAGAGGAATACGGTGGATGTATTCTGGAAGGCTGGCAATGGTCTATTTCTTGACCTTCGTCCTGGTTACACGGGTGTTTGCTTTTATAAATTATCTAAACCTGGCAGATATATTTTATGCATTCCTCTATACCTCAGATTTGAAAAAAATGTTTCCTCCAAAAAATGTAATAGAAAGAAAAATATGTGATGTAGAAATTTTGATGAGGCTTGAATTGTTATGGATGAAAAACTTGATCTTTTAATCAAGAGATCAGCAAGTGTCCATTATCATTAAAAGAGGGGAAAGAAGGGATTACTTAAACTATAGGTATCCCATAATCTAGTCATCACTCTAAACCTTTCTCTTGCCAGATTAATTCACCCTGTATTTATATCAATTCCCAACTCACTGATGACAGACAAATTGAAGGATCATCATCAACATTAATAAGATCATTAGGCATCATAGGCCAGATACATTACAGTGAGACTAGGCCACCACACTTAAATGCAAGCAGGCACATTGGGGCTATTGGGCATGCAAAAGGCATCTGTGCCTTGTTCTCAGGAGAGTCCACTGCAGTAACTTAGGGTTTAACCTTATCACATTTAACTAGTACTCTTGTCCAGAGACCTCCGTGTGCTGGAGAATCTAGAGTAAGCTGAAGAATGTCCTCATCATGCTGTGAGATTGGACATAAAATTTACCATGGTGCAACCAATGGTGGAAGAGCAGAGTTGGTTTAGGCTGTGTACCTTATAGGGAGAACCCAGGAGTGGGTTGGGTTCTCCAGATTTCAATATAAATTGTTTCATCCTCCAGGCTTTGCATTTCTAGGCTGAACAGTGCTAATCTGCTTCGGCCCCACCTCTTACTCAATCTAGTCTCTGCACCAGCAGGACAAAAAATTTATATGCGACAAATTTTCCTAAAGACATTGCTCAAGACAGTTCTGGATATGGAAGCTTTCCAGGAAATTTTTTTAAAAGACAACCTTTTCAGTAGGAATTGGTGGCACTATGGTTGTTTAATCTTGACACATAGCGTATTCTCTCAGGAATTTTCTGTCATCCATTAATCCAGCCATCCATCCAGTAAACAATGTTTAATACAGGATAAGTGCTAACCACCATGTTTAGCACTGGGAGGGGCTGGGGGTGTGTTTATTTTGGTACATAAATCGGTAGTGAGGTACCGATTTATGTTGCATTTAGCAGATAGATAGCTAAGGTATTCATTCCAGCACCATTTCCCCTGTATCTGGGAAGACCTCCTTGATTTCCTACTAATATTAACTGTGGAACTTATTTATGTATACGAGCCTCTGCCCCTGGGCTTTCTATTCTGTTCTAGACACCCAGTACCAGAATATTTAAATCACGGTGGCGTTAAACACGTTTTAATATCTGATAGGGCCAGTTTCTGCGCATTGCACTTTTTTTTTTTTTTTCCTTTCAGGAACGTGTTCGGGCCCGCGGCAGGGGGCGGGGTCGCGCCTCCTCCGCGATTCTGGTTCCAGCGGAGCCTCATGGACGCGGAGATGGAAATCCCGAGGCTGCTCCCGGCTCGCGGGTCGCGACAGGGCGGCGGCGCTGGCAGCCCCGGGGGCGGCGGCCGGATCCACAGAGGTCCTGACCCGCGGGCCGGCCAGGCCCCCGCGCGCCGCCTCCTGCTGCTCCGGGGCCCCCAAGATGGCGGGCCCGGGCGGCAGCGTGAGGTGGCCCGCGCGGCCTCCCCGGGCCCGGGACCTAGCCCGTTGGTGCCGAGGCCCGATCACGCTGGCGGCGGCGGCGGCGGCGGCGGCGGCGGCAGCGGCGGCGGCGGCGGCGGCGGCGGCGATGGCGATGACTTCTTCCTGGTGCTGCTGGACCCGGTGGGTGGAGACGTAGATTCCACGGGCGCCAGCCAGGCCGCAGGGCCCCTATGGAGGGAGGAGGCTGGGCTGGGCCCACGGTTCCATGGGCACGAAAGCGGCGCGAACCCCGAGGGCCGCCCTGCGCTGGGCCCCAGCTCCCTGTCCGCTATCCGCGCCCCAGTCCCGGCCCTGGCCCCGATTCCCGCCCCAGTCCTGGGCCCCGCCGCGGCCTTCGCGGGCACCGTCACCATTCACAAACAAAACCTGCTGTTGCGCTTCGAGAACGGCTTCCTCACCCTGGCCACGCCCCCGCCGCCAGCCTGGGCGCCTGGGGTCGCCCCTGCCCCGCAGCCCGGGGGTCTGATCGCCCCGCAAGCGGGGATCCCGCACGCCGCGCAGCCTGGGGACTGTCCCGAGCTGCTGCCCGACCTCCTGCTGGCCGAACGGGCCGAACCCGCGCCCGCCCCAGCGCCCGAGGAGGAGGCGGAGGGCCCGGTTGCTGCTGAGAGTCCCCGCGGGCCGCTAGGCCCGGGCCAGGGCGTGGTGCTGTACCTGTGTCCTGAGGCGCAGTGCGGACAAACCTTTGCCAAGAAGCACCAACTGAAGGTGCACCTGCTGACGCACAGCAGCAGCCAGGGCCAGCGGCCCTTCAAGTGCCCCCTGGGCGGTTGCGGCTGGACCTTCACCACCTCGTACAAGCTCAAGAGGCACCTGCAGTCACACGACAAACTGAGGCCCTTTGGCTGCCCGGCAGAGGGCTGTGGCAAGAGTTTCACCACGGTGTATAACCTCAAAGCACACATGAAGGGCCATGAGCAGGAGAACTCATTCAAATGCGAGGTGTGTGAGGAGACCTTCCCCACGCAGGCCAAACTCAGCGCCCACCAGCGCAGCCACTTCGAGCCTGAGAGACCCTACCAGTGCGCATTTTCGGGCTGCAAGAAGACGTTTATCACAGTGAGTGCCCTGTTTTCCCATAACCGCGCCCACTTCAGGGAACAGGAACTCTTTTCCTGCTCCTTTCCTGGCTGCAGCAAACAGTACGACAAGGCTTGTAGGTTGAAAATTCACCTTCGGAGCCACACTGGTGAGAGACCTTTCCTTTGTGACTTTGAGGGCTGTGGCTGGAACTTCACCAGCATGTCCAAACTCCTTAGGCACAAAAGGAAGCACGACGATGACCGGAGGTTCATGTGTCCTGTAGAAGGCTGTGGGAAATCTTTCACGAGGGCCGAACATCTGAAAGGCCACAGCATAACCCACCTGGGCACAAAGCCTTTTGTGTGCCCCGTGGAAGGCTGCTGTGCCAGGTTCTCTGCTCGCAGTAGTCTCTACATTCACTCCAAGAAACACTTGCAGGATGTGGACACTTGGAAAAGCCGATGCCCAGTCTCCACTTGTAATAAACTCTTCACATCCAAGCACAGCATGAAGACCCACATGGCCAAAAGGCACAACCTGCGCCAGGATCTCTTAGCTCAGCTAGGAGCTGCAAATTCTCTTACGCCCAGCAGTGAACTTACCAGCCAGGGGCAGAATGACCTCAGTGATGCAGAGCTTGTGTCTCTCTTCTCTGATGTGCCCAGTAATAGTTCTGCTGCAGTATTGGACACCGCATTGGTGAACTCTGGGATCTTGACTATTGATGTGGCTTCTGTGAACTCAACTCTGGCAGGGAAACTCCCTGTTAATAATAATAATAATTCCTTAGGGCAGGCGGTGGACCCTCAGACCTTGATGGCCACCAGTGACCTTCCTCAAAGTCTGGATACCTCACTCTTCTTTGGAACGACAGCCGCTGGTTTTCAGCAGAGTCCCTTAGATACAGATGATGTCTCAAGTGTAAGTGCGGGGCCGTTGGGATCTCTGAGCTCTTTGGCTGTGAAAACCTCGAGTCAAGAGCCCCAAGCTTTGACCCCCAGCAGTAAGCTAACAGTAGACACAGATGCTCTGACTCCTTCAAGCACCCTTTGTGAAAACAATGTCTCGGAACTACTGCCGCCAACCAAAACGGAATGGAACGTACATCCTGACTCTGACTTCTTTGGACAGGAGGAAGAAACCCAGTTTGCATTCTCCAATCCTGCAGGAAACCATGGGTCTCAGAAAGAAACAGATCTTATCACAGTGACTGGCAGCTCATTTTTGGTATGAACTAAACTCTATTCATTCCTTGCCACATGGCTTACTTTTATTGATGACACTCAATTTTAAGAGTATTCTGGACTAAATGTTTAAATGCAGTCATTTCTTATAGGTTTGAAAAAGAACAGAGCCCTGGGCTACAAGTTTGGAGATTTAAATTCTGATCTTGAGTCTGGAACTGACAGGTTGTGTGACCCTGAGCAAGTCACTTATCCTATCTGAGCCTTAATTTCCTTATTTATAAAATGAGGTGGTTTGAATAGATTGTTTCTAAGGTCTTTTCAACTGTATGATTCCTTGATAATATGCTTCTTTCCTTGAAAAAAATTAGGACATTTTTCAGTGATGTTGCATGTGCTTTTCTTCAAACATGCATAAACTACACATAATAGTAGAATGAACATTCATGTATATGACACCCAACTTCAGCTATTGTCAATTCATGTACATTTTTGTTTATATAATCTCCATTCTCACCCTCTCCCAGTATTATTTTGAAATAAATACCAGATATCACATCATTTCAACCATAAATATGCAGTATATGTTTCTATAAAGCATGGGCTCTTTTGGAAAAATCTTCAGTTCCATTATCATACTTAAAGTTAACAGTAGTTCTTTGATACTGTCAGGGTTCCAACTTATAATTGTCTCATAAATGCTATTTGTTTTAATATTTTTAACAATTAGAATCCCAGTAAGCCTCTTAACTGTCTTTTTAATCTGTATGTTACCCTGTTGTCTTTTTTCTTGCAATTTTATTCATTGAAGAAAGGAAGTTGTTTCACATGTAGCATTTGCCACAGTCTTAAGTTTTGATAATTACATCCCTGTGGTGTTAAGTTCCCCTACCCTCTGTTTCCTTAATTTGGTAGTTGGATCTAGAGACTTGATCAGAATGGAAATATGATTTTGGGGATAGGAATGTTTCATATGTCGTGTTGTGTTCTTTTAGCAGGTGGCACATAATGTCTGGTTTTCTCTCTTGTGATATTTGCAGCTGCTGGTGATTGGTGCATTAATTCATGATTACCTGTGCTTCTGATATCATGAATTGTTCTTGTAGAGTTACTATTAATGGAGGAAGAAATGCTGTTGAAGGCATGTATAAAAGTTTGTTAGAAATATTATTCAATGCCAAAATAGTTTCTTAAAGGTAGAACTAACAAGAAAAGAAAAAAGTAGCAAAAAATGTTTTGACTCTGCTCCCCATTTATCTTCCACACCTCTTTTAATGATGGGAGGCTTTGCTGTTGTAGAAATTGTCAGCCAGGACTTTGACATGAAACAGACCCATGGTCAAATTCATGTTGGATAAGTGGCCTTGAATAAATTAATTTCACTAAGCCTCAGTTTCTTAGCTGTCAAAGGATCATAGCAATGCACACACATAGCTAACACACCTGAGACTTTTAATCTTTTCCAGTTTTTAATATGTAAAGAAAAATACTATGTGCTTTGACATATTTTGATGAATTTATGTAATCCTTTTACCATCTCAATCCTTCCTACTGTAAAGAAGAAATTGGGATAATTTAATCCTGTTCATGTCCAGACAAGGTTTGTGAGAGTTAGGGTGTAGCAAGATAGGGAATCTCTTTATTCCCTCCACCGAATTATTTCCCCCCAGGAATTTCTGTGGCTAATGCCAGGAGTGGAAATATTGCTCACAGGTATATCTGCATCCCTGTTCATTAGACCAATTTGTCACCATCTTTGCTCTGATTCCAGAGTTAGACTTTGCTGTAACTGCAGAGTCTGCTGTTGCAAGAAACTGATAATGGAGTAGAGAAGGTTTCCTATTCTCTGTGGTCTGGAGAGCTCATTGTTTGCATTTTCCCAGAGTTGGAAGGAAAGATTGAAGCTGAATATTGTGTGAAATGTCTGTCTTATATGAGTGTAGCATTTTGAATTTTGTGGAACATCTTCACAACTGTTGTTCAGAGCAACCCTATGTGGTAGTTTTGGCAAAGTTTGTTCTGTGGCTCATGGCATTTTAGCAAATGCACATTCTAAAGGGACTTTGGCTAGTGACTGACAGTTCTATATATATCAATAACTTAAAACAAAGAAGATAAATTATTTTCACCTCTCACTTCCCACCCATCCAACTTTCATGATTTATCCCTGTGTCATAACTAGCTGCTGTTTTCCACTTTAATTGGTTTCTGTTACTTTCTGTTTACTTTCTCCCCAGTCCACTCCCATGTATGTGCATTCCAGCCCTCACCATGCCTTACTTTTTATTTTTTAATGGATAGATCTCTTCCTGCTACTATTCCTCAGATCTCCTCATAGCCCATTTTCTTCCAATGATAACATTTGCTGAGTGTACACTGCAGTTGTGTGTATAGTAAGAAGTTATTTTCTGAGCTTAGATAATACTGTGTGTATATATGACTCAGATGGCAAAAGACATTATTTTCTATATTGTTCAGATGAGAAATAGATTTGTTTTATTATTTCCAGTTTTTAAGAGTTTTTGCCAAGGAGTTCAGCTAAAACTCGTGTTTGCTGTAGTGTACTAGCCCAGTAGTGTTTGCATGTGAATGCCTATGGATGACAGTTATTGTAGCTCTTTGGCAGTGCACTAAAAACTTGTCACTTTGAAATGTTTATGTACTGTGTGTATGGGGGTATACACACACATACACACACATATATTTTTAAAGTGGTTTTATTCATTTAGTGATAAACAAAAACTAGGCATACTTTTGTAAATCAGAGAAATGCTCAGAATTTCATTGTGTCTACACATTCAATTGTTTTCTGTCTTTGCTTTGGAAATATTTGTATTCATAAAGCACATTTCAAAAATATTGTCACTCATTAAGGCCTCTTAGATTGAGCACTGTTTTTCATGTCTGGCAGTTAACGTGCGTCGAGGATTGAAATGAACACACAAGTAGCGAACATCAAATAAATTACTTAAACATGAAGAGAATTTATACTGTGACTTCTTTCTTGAATTCTTTAAACCAGCTTCCGTCCAATAAAAAATCATTAACTATATTTTTTTCTACTCATTGCTTGAATTTTCAAAGGACAAATGTTACTTATCTCATGGATTCACAGGATTTCATTGAACAAATTTGTTCAAATTATTCCTCTTTCAACTCCATTTTCCAGAAAAATGGTGAAACTTTTTATACTTTCAAGGTACGAAGTTAAACTTCTGTTGATGGTGGTTTAAAATTGCCATCACTCCTTTTGAATAATTGTACATGTTTTAATTTAATCCTATTTCCTTTCTGCTTCTCCTCAGTCGTTGGTTTATTTAAAAATCTTGCCAATTGGAAGCATAATAACACGAAGGCTTAAAAAGAAGTTTCTTTCCGGATACTCTGTTGACCATGTTGATCATAAGTTCAAAATATATTGGCCTTGGCATTTTTACCAAGTAGTATAATTAATATAAATCAATACTGAGTAGCAGGAGTTAATTATGGGTAGATTATTAAGTTTATTTTTCTCTTTATGTTCTTATCCAGGAGACATATGAGAAGGCAGGCAGGAGCAGGCAGGAATAGAATCGTCAAAGTCCAATATCCCTGGAGATCTGTGTGAAATTGGCTTTTGGCTCCTTAGCCAGAGTCACTTCTGTCACTAGAGAAAATTGTGAGGCAAGTGGTGGCATAAAAACCTAGTCATGAGAACCCCTATTATAGTCTCTCCATTTTATAATTCCCCTGTCCACTAAAAGAGATAACCCTAGAAGGAGTGGAAGAAAAAAAAGTGAAAAATTAAAGAAGGAGCATGAATAACTCTCCAGGAATTATGCTGTATTTAATGGTAAATTTGATAGAAATCCTACATTGTCAACTAAAATAATTTTTCATTCTTATTAATTGCTGACATTTAAAAATATATAAAACCCTTAATTGTCAATTTTTCTAAAGAAAACATCCTAACAGTATTTTAAAAGGAAGCATACAGTGATCTAATAGCACCAACAATCTCTGAGTCCCTTAATACCATCCTTTATACTTATTTACCAAGGTACCAATCAGCTGTTATGTACTGAGCATGTAATCTGTGAAGCAGTCTCAGGTATTACACCTAGGTATACTTCATTAATCCATTAACCAGTGTTTTACCTCTTATGTACCACTTATGTGACAGGTATTGTCCTTATGTTCAAAGATATCATCTAGATGGGAAACTATTAAAACCAATGTATTGCAGAATTCTAAGAGGTACTTTATAGATTTTACTAGAGTAAAAGTTATTTTCTGTGAGTGGACATAATTTTGATAAGGGTAAATCAATTTACAGAATATCATCAAATATTTATTTCATTATAATATTTCATTTAATGTATGAACATTAGAACAAAATTATTCTAAACTATAATTTTGACAGGTATCTTAGATTTGATAAAGTATAGCAAAAAATATGAAAATCAAGTATGAAGTAGGCTTTATTTTGATTCATTTCTAGATTACAGTCTTTGATTTGAGATGTGTAGAAGTGATTCTAGAGATTTTATACTTTGTCATTTTATCAATGAGAAAAAATATTAAAGCCTACGCTTTTTGTATGTGAAATTTATTTTCCTATTATACGACATAATCGCAAAATTTACTTTCTCCTATAGATACACTAGCTGGAACGAAGGATATGGTAATTAATTTCATGCAACATATGAGGCTGAGAGTTAGACTTTAACATGAAGGAAGCTAAAAGTTCACCAATGCTCTGGATTGGGGGTGGAAGTGTCCAAGTAAACAAGCAAGCATGCAGTTTGATTTCTAGGTAAGAGACAGCAGCTTAACACTTTCTGTTACAGAATAGCAAAATAAAACTTTCTTATGATAATCAATTTTGTGTCTAAGACGTAGAAAAAACAGGAAAGTTAACAAAAAAAACAAGGTTTCAGATATTCTGCTTATAGCATAATTGTAAAAGAATGCCATTTATTTTAAACAGAATTAACCTCCCTCTTCTGTTAACAATGTGGAGTGGGAAGTTACCTTCAGGGTGAGATTTGGTTCACATGACAGAAGGAAACTGGCCACCTGTCTGCTTGGAAATTGGCCAGAACAGAGAACCCTGGAACCCTGGAAAGTCCAGTGAATGTAGCAGCAGCAGTTCATCCCAGGCTGGTTCCAACTTTAGTGATGCCACACCGAGTCCTTTACTGTCAAAAGTACCTGCATCAGTTAGGTGACACGTACTACAGTCAAACCTTAACACTTGCTACTTCTAGCAAGATTTAGCATTTTCTCCTTAAATTCACATATTTTGTGGCTTCCTGGCACTAGTTATTAATTATTTAGTTATAACTTTAACAATGATTCAATCAGAATCATAATTGTTAAAATTATGTTAAATTTTAACAAGCCTCATAATTGTTAAAAAGCAAGTGTCAATATTTAGTATTTTATCTCCATTTAAAAATTGTTTTGACTAAATTAGTTTTTTCACACAGGGCATGTTTTCCAACATTATTTGAGTATGTCTCAACCATCTTTGTATGTTGGCAGCAATAAAACTTAGAGATCTGTTAGGATAAATATTTAGAATTATGGCTGCTTTGAAAATGGAAAAAGTTAGGCTGGCTTCCTCGCTTTCATAGATCAGTGATAGAGCTCTTGGAAAAGTTGAGGAGTAAGACAGTAAGTAATCTTGTAGCTAAGATCAACATCATAGGGAAAAAAAGCTATTTGAGTCTATCATTTAAAATTATCCATTTATATTTATCAAGTTTTCTGCTGAATATAATCTTACATGTTTTATGAACATATAGAAGCCTATTTTTTAAAACTCCATCTAAAACATTGTCATTAATTTAGACTTAAAAAAATTGACTAACTAGTATTTTATTTTTATGAAGGGCATTTTATAGAACTTAAAACATAGGAATCCAAATACAAAATATACACAGTCCTTAAATATAATAATACTTCATAATATTTATTTGGAAGACATTTCTGACTATGATTCATAATATATTCTGTTGCAACCACAACAAAAATATTTCATAAAGGTGAAATATAACATGGGTTTGCAGCTAACATTGAACTAACTTTCCATACCATAATAATGGTAGTAATAAAGAGCATTGAAATTTACTTGCAAAGGTTGAAAAATATGATACACTATGGTTAGAAAAAAAACGAAAGAACATTTTTACAATTGAGTCACGTGTTTTTTACTTTCTTAAAAGTCTTTGATCAACAATGCCTGGATAGATATTTCAGCCACACTTTTTTTTTTAACATCTTTATTGGGGTATAATTGCTTTACAATGGTGTGTTAGTTTCTGCTTTATAACAAAGTGAATCAGTTATACATATACATATGTTCCCATATCTCTTCCCTCTTGTGTCTCCCTCCCTCCCACCCTCCCTATCCCACCCCTCCAGGTGGTCACAAAACACCGAGCTGATCTCCCTCAGCCACACTTTTTGTACAATACTATTTTCTGTATTTTCCAGTTACAGATAACAATATAAAGCCATAAAATAGACAGTAGTACAGAATTTAATGATTGTCTCTTTAATACTAGTTGCATAAAGAATCATCCAGAATACAAAGCAACCAATGAAGAGAGCAGTTTCCTTAATTTAGACCCTCATATGAAATGCCAAAATATAGTCAAATTAGATGTTTATTATTTTACTTGACATTCTTAGTAGATGGTGCTTTCCACAAGAAATACTATGTAAAGGAGTTCTTTTCCCCTTACAATGGCTATTTGAACCAGATCCTTTTACTTATTTGGAGTTTGTTGATTATTCTTTTCAGTATACTGCCTATATGTAAACATTTTTGAAACTATATGTTTTTATTATTTCTTGTTCTATTTTATTTCAAGCAACCACATAGCATTTCATATATTTTTTCATTTATAGGATGTATATTTAAATATGTTTATTGAAGTATAACATGTGCAGAAAAGCACCCAAATATGAATGTATAGCTTGATGAATTTTCACAAACATGAAAAAAAGAACTATGTAAACACCACCATGCTCAAGAAACAGAATCCTACCAGCTCCTCAGCTACGCCTCTTAGATCCTCTCCCTTTCAAAGTTCCCACTTTTCCCCAATGATAACCACTATATTATACATATAGTTGTTCTGATATTATAGATTACTAATATTCTTCTAATATTCTAATATTATAGATTCTTCTAATATTATAGATTATTTGCCTATTTTATAAATTTATATAAATTGAACTATATAGTAAATATTATTCTGTGCCTGAATTCATTTGCTCAACATTATGTTTGTGAGATTCATTCGTGTTATTCAGTGTAGCAGTTCATTTTATTTTCTATATAGAATCACATGCTATGCATCCAAAAGTTGATGGGCATTTGGATTGTTTCTAGATTTTGGCTACTTCAAATAATGCTATTCTTGTGTATATATTTCAGTGCACTTGCATATAGATTTCTGTTAGTTAAATACGTAGGAGTAGAATGGTAAGATCATATGATAGCATGTGTTTAAAATTCATTAGTTTCCCAAAATAGTTTATAAACATAGTGTGTAAGAGTTCCAGTTGCTTCATTCCTTGACAACCACTGGTATTTTCAACTTAAAAAAAACATTAGCCATTCTGATTGGTTGTCTAGTAGTACTTCATTTTGTTCTTAAATTTGCATCTCTCTGATGACTAATGAGCTTGAAATATTTTATTGGATATTTGGACATCTTCTTTTGAAAGTACCTGTTCCAGTCTTGTGCTTATTTAAGTGAGTGTTTTGTCTTTTTTTCTTACTGATTTTTAGGAGTTCTTTATATGTTCAAGACAAAAGCACTTATTGGTTGAATATATGGCAAAGATATTATCCTTCTCTTTTCCGTCTTGTAAATAATGTCTTTAGATGAAGAGAAGTTTTAATTTTAATGTAGTCCAGTTTTACAGTGTTTTGCTTTGTGCTTTTTGTCCTTAATAACACTGTTGCATACCGCAAGATTATGAAGATATTCTATGTTACTACTTTCTAAAAACTTTTTTTTCTTATCACATTTATATCCATAATCTACCTGGAATTATTTTTTGCAAATGGCCTAAGGTAAGCTGCAACAATATTCAGTTTTTCTCCATTTGGATATCCAGTTTACTCTGACTCATTTATTAAAAACACTACCCTGTCATCATTGTTCTGCAGTGCCCATTTTGTCGCATATATTGTGTCTATAAATGTTTGAGTCTGTTTCTGTGCTATTTTGTTCCATCTGTGTTTGTCCTTGCACCAGTACTACATAGTCTTACATAGTTTAGTTTTATAATAAGCTTTAATATTCGGTAGTGTAAATTTCCCCCTTTGTTCTTCTTTAAGATTATCTTCACCATTGTGGGCCCTTTGCCTTTTCATATGCACTTAGAATCAGCTTGTCAATTTTCACAACAAAAGTGCTTGGATTTTATTTGGGATTCAATATCAAGTCTTCTAATCCTTAAACATGGCATATTCCCTCCATTTAGGTTTTTAAAGTTTCCATATATATATACATATATATTTCTGTGTAGAGATTTGTATGAATCTGAATGACTCTAAAGCCCCTTTTTCTCCTATTACAGTATATTATTTGGTTTTGACACATGTCAATATTAACTCTTTTTTTCACAATTTCTTTTACCTTTTTTTACATTCTTTGATTCAAATCCATATCTTCAAGACCATTTGTGAAATTGTGTTTATTTGGTGTTTTGATTATAATTTTTCCAAAGTTTTGGTTAAATGCTGAATAACAATGAACACTTTGCCTATTTTTCTGAATATATCTGTTAATGTATTTAAATATCCAATTCATATTTTGTGGAAATAATTTTGATAAACTATTGATACTTTTTACACATCTTTCTAGTCCTTTTTTCCTTTTTTTATGGAATATAGTGTTTGACAAAGTAAGTCTTCCCTAAATCTGTAGATGATATTAATAAGATGTATGTAAGTTCCTTTTCACTTGAAATTTTCATATGCTACATTACATTTAAGGAAAATGTGGTCTTGAAGATGTGAGCAAAGATTCTGGCAAAATCATTCTCTTTGTGTAACAATACAACGATTCCTTAAACTGGAAGACCTGATTTTTTTTTTTTTTTTTTTTTTTTGCGGTACACGGGCCTCTCACTGTCGTGGCCTCTCCCGTTGCGGAGCACAGGCTCCGGACACGCAGGCTCCGAGGCCATGGCTCACGGGCCCAGCCGCTCCGCGGCATGTGGGATTTTCCCGGACCGGGGCACGAACCCGTGTCCCCTGCACTGGCAGGCAGACTCTCAACCACTGCGCCACCAGGGAAGCCCAAGACCTGATTTTTATTGTGATGTTTTTTAATTTTCGGAAATAGCAGTGCTTCTTGTTTAAATGTAATGAGAGAGAATTGTTTACAAGTGTGTTCTAAGTGGTATATTGAAATAAAATTATGACATAAAATATTATTAACTAAAGCATGTTCAGAAAAACTCCATTTTCATCCTACTCTGTATAACCTTGGAATGTATGGCCAAGACACCTGGCTGTTCTATAATCTACATTCTAATCTTAGGGAATATCTCAGGATGTTTGCTATATAAATAAACCAAAGAAACATAACTGTTTTCCTGTTTTAAGTATTCAGATTAATAGTTACCTCTTTCCTTTGTTAGAAGATTGTAGCATTCTGGGCTTTCCCAGGCTCCTGGTTAAAGATGAATAAAGTAGACATATTTAGCATCTTAGATTTTAGCCAAGATAAATGACTGCTGAATTAATCAAATTTCATTTAAATGAAAGCTCAGTGTTTACTAAACTTCTACCCATTTAATTATTATCAACTAATGTCCAATAGATTCTTTTGCATATATTATTTTTACCAGTTAAAATATGTAATTCTTTAATATTTTCTACTTTTCAACATTATCATTTTAATATACATTAATTCTTTAGAATAGGCCACATTTCTACCATCTGTTACAATGCAGATTTTAGCGAGTACCTGAAGTCAATAGTTTGTACTTTTTGTCCTGGAATGTTCAGAAACAAATATGATCGTGTGTACAAACATAAAGAGTGAAAGAATAAAAATTTGGAGCCAAAATACATTTAACTTTATTTGTTAGATTAGCTGAAAAGATTTTAGGCTCCATCAAATGAGCTTGAATAAATACCAGTACTGACATAATGGAATGATTCTATGATATATATATTGAGAATATCTGTATACAAGTTTACCCAATTTTTCTGTAATTCTGAATATTTTTACCAACTTAACTTTTTGAAATAATGAGTTCTTTGAATTAATACATTTTTGTTTTGCCTTGCCAGTGTCATTTATCTAAGCCCAGATGTTCCACAGATACCTCAAATTAGCATGTGCAAAATGAACGTGTCCTACTCAAATATTTTTATTTTATTTAATGTATATTAATTATGTCTCCCAGTTGACCAGGCCAAAAATCTGTACATTACCATTGCCTGACTTCCTCTCCATCTACCCACACAGTCAGTCATCACCATGTTCTGTTACTTAACATCATAACCATTTCTAGAAAGTGTCCATAATTCTTCATGCTTAATGCCATATTCTTGAGTCAATGTACTATTTTCCTTAGGCTGGATTCCTACTATACATTCTTAACCTGTGTCACTGACTCCAAATTCTCCTTGCAATTCATTTATTTTCACAAAGCAGTTAGAATTACCTTACTGAAGCATAAATCTGCTTTGGTCACTGATTAGCCCTGATTAGCCAGCCTCCTTCAGTTTCTTCCTGTTAGTCTTGGAATAAAGTTCAAATTTCTTATGTCTCCAGTTTCTACTTCTTTTTTTTTTTTTTGCAGTACGCGGACCTCTCACTGTTGTGGCCTCTCCCGTTGCGGAGCACAGGCTCCGGACGCGCAGGCTCAGCGGCCATGGCTCACGGGCCCAGCCGCTCCGTGGCATGTGGGATCTTCCCAGACCGGGGCACAAACCCGTGTTCCCTGCATCGGCAGGCAGACTCTCAATCACTATGCCACCAGGGAAGCCCTCCAGTTTCTACTTCTTGCCCTTCGAATATAATCCTGCCACACTGAACGAACTTCTTTCATTTCTTGGAATTGGAATGAACTTCTTTCACTTCTGGAGATATATATGTGTGTGTGTGTGTGTGTGTGTGTGTGTGTGTGTGTGTGTATGTATCTATGTAATATGTAATATATATGTAATTATATATATATATCACTGAACCATAATACTATAGCTTTCATCACACTATATCATATAATTGTCTTCCTAAAGCATAAGCTCCCTGAGAGGAAGGATTGTGCTAATCTGCTTCACAACTATAATCCTAGTGCCTCAGAAAGCTGTGCATTGAGTAAATATTACCTATAGGTTACATATTAGCACCCTACCTACTGTCTTGGCAACTAGACTAATTTTTCTAAAAGACAAGACACTATTTAATTCTCCTAAATTAAAACTACCTTTATGTAAAACAGTGGAGTTTCCTCCATAAAAATTATGTGCAATATTTTATTAAAATATTAACTAGAAATGTGAAGATTTTCACAAAAGAAAGCTAACTCTTTGAAGGTTAGACTTTGAAGTCTCTCATATAATCCTGTAAAATAAAATGTAGAAATGTATCACATTTTAGTGGGCCTTTGTCATCTATGCTACGTAATTATTTTTTTTTAAATTAGCACTTTTATGAGAGGATTAAGTGAGAAATATATGTAGGAAATTCTGTGTGCATTCTGTGTGTGTGTGTGTGTGTGTGTGTGTGTGTGTGTGTGTGATGATTCAGGCCATATTTAGAACAAAACAGTATAATTTGGAGGATATTCCATAGGAAATATTGAGGAAAAGACAAGAAATACCAATATTTGAAATATTCCAGTTTCATTTATTTCAAAGGTTAATGTATGTACGTATCTAGGATTTTTGTTTAATAATTGTTTATTCCCCATCCCTCATAAACCAGAAGTTAATAAATCCACTACCTTTAAAGAAAGTATTAGACTTCTGGTTTTAACTCTAACATGTAAAGAGATTTGAAGTCATCACTACCATCCTTATGACAAAAAAATTTGAACAACCTGAATATCAGCTACTTTTCTTGGACCCGTCAGAGAATTGAGTTCACAGGGAAAATTACCTCCCTGAAATGTGGAGAGGCAGGTGAATACAGAAAATCACATAACTGTTTACCTGCAACAGAATACCTGTTCATCTGTTAGAGCAAAAAACTGGTAGGAAGGCTTAATTATTTATAATAACAAATGCTGGAGGCTGAGTATGGACTAGCTTGAGAGTGAGAAACCCCTGGGGACTGCAGTATTAGTGGGGCTCCCACATTTTTGTGGGTTTTACCTTCAGGAAGCCCACCAGGTTCTCACAGTAAAGAATCATGAAAATTACCCTTATGGAAATGCTAGAGAAAGGGGAATAAGAACAATTTTGAAATATGCACACCTTACGAATGGTATAAAAACAGAATTACAGCTTAAAGAGCTTGAAGATGCAAATTCTATCTAAGGAGAAATTATTGTAGATGACCAAGGTCAGCAGGAGAGACAAAATGATACTAGAGGAATTTGAAAAATCTGGCACATAAAGTAGCAGCACACATTAAACACAGTCTAACTCTTGGCCAAATTAACATAAAACCTCACAATAAAGACTTTTTCCTCAGTTACTCAATAAATCATGTCTAGCATTCAACAAAAAATTACAAGGCATGCAAAAAGGCAAGAAAAAGCAGTCTGAAGATAAAAATCAAGCATCACAAGCAGACTTACTTTAAAAAGAAGTATAATTGATATGCTAAGAGAAGTGATAAAATGGAATCATAAAATGTTCAATTAAAACTAGGAAAGGAAGAAAAGTAGGGAGATAAATTAAAAAACAAAGAGCAATTGCAAAGAGTAGAAAACAGAAACATGGAAGATATTAATCAAACCATAACAATAATTCTTCTAAATGCAAAAAAGACTTAGTTTGTCTTAGTGGATTTATATTTAAAATATAAAACAACACACCCAACAATAGTTGTTGACAGGAAACACACTTTAAATACAAAGATTCAGATGGGTTTAAAGTAAAGCAATGGAGAAAGATACTTCATACTAACACTATTTTAAAAATCTAGTAGCTGTATTAGACAAAGCAACCTTCACAACAAGGAAACATCAGGATAATGAGGGGCACTACATAATGATAAAGGAATCAATTATATGACAAGACAAAACAATCATAAATATGTATGCACCTAACAACAAATGATCAAAATACATGAAGCAAAAATGGATAAAACTGAAAGGATAAATGGATAAATCCACTATTACAGGCCGGAATTCAACACCCTTCTAACAGTAATTAATCAGTCAAACAGACAGAAAATCAAAAAGGATAAAGTTGGCCTGGCCAGCACTACCAAATCCACTTGGTCTAATTGACATTTACAGACTATTCCATCCATCAATAGCATAATACACATTTTTCTCAAGCTCACATGGAATATTCACCAAGACAGATGGCATTATAAGCCATGAAACACAATTTAGTAAATAGAAAAGAAGAAAAATCATACAACCTATGTTCTCAGCCCATGATGGAATGAAACTAGAGATCCTTAGAAAAAGGATAGCTAGAAAATCCCAAAATATTTGGAGATTAAGCAACACATGAGTAAAAGAAAAATTCTCAAGATAAATTATAATTTCCTAAAAATGGACACAAAGATGCAACATCAAAATCTGTGGCATGCAATTAAAGCAATGCATTGAGAAAAATTTATATAGCATTAGGTACATATATTAGAAAAGAACGATCTAAAATCAATAATATAAGTGTCTACTAACTTTCTTTAGTAAGCTAGAGAAAGAAGAGCAATTTAAGTCTAATACAAGTAGAAGAAAAGAAAGGATTCTAATTGGGTCAGGAACCAATAAAATTGAAAACTGGAAAGCAATATGCTAAAATCAATAAAACAAAAAGCTGATTCTTTGAGAAGATCAATAAAATTGATAAACAACTAGCCAGGCTAACTAAGAAAAATAGAAAAGGCATAAATTACCATTATCCGAAATGAAAGAGGGGTCATCACTACTGTTACCACAGAAATTAAAAGGATAAGAAGGAATACTATCAACAATTCTATGCCTACAAATTTTAAAACTCAGATAAAATGGACAAATCTTTGAAAGATGGATAAGTATCAAAACTCACAATAGAAAAATAGATAATCTGAATAGGCTTATGTTTATTAAAGAAACTGGATCAGTAACCTTAAAAAATCACCAGTGACAGATGGTTTCACTAGAGAATTCAACCAAAAGTATAAAGGAGAAATGAGAGGGCCTAAAGCAAGCAACACTCCAAGAGCAATGAGTACACCTAATGCCCAAATCTTGGTTTCTAATACCATTCTCCAATAAAGGGAGATAGGAAACATTGAAGAAATATCTGATTCTAAGATTGAAACAGGAAATATATAAGCCAAACCTGGAGAATCTTATAATTCCAGAAAATAAGGGAGTGATCATCAAAAAAACAAATCCCACATTGATTGATGTATGTCAGAGGGACAAAGGAGCCAACTGAAAGAGCTCCTAATGACTAAACCTGGAACAATTTGAGCAACAAAAAAAATAAAGTAATAATTAATTTTAACCTAGAGTATAAAACAAATACCCATGAGTTCATTCTCATACACATAAACAAATAATTGATGAATGATTAAATAAATGAATGAATGAATGTGGAGGAAAGACATATCTGTCACACGGCAAAATTCCAAATAATTCAAGCAGATACTCTACTCTCAAGGTGGGGGAACACAACTCCTCACTTCTTTAGCGTGGGCTGTGCAGAGTGACTTCCTTCCAAAGAGTATAAAAAGGGGAAGAAAAAAGTGACTTAATAATGAAGAAGCCTAGCAAACCCTTCTTCATCTAGCTGATCAAGATTAATACCAACAGTCCTAAATCATGTTAATAGTATTCACCCATGATCCGATGTGTTGAAAGTGGAATTACCTCTGTGATATTCCTCCCTCAAACCCATAATATAATCATGAGAAAAAACATCAAATCCTAATTGATGATCATTCTACACAATACCTAATCAATACTCCTCAAAACTGTCAAGGTAATCAAAAACAAGAAAAGTTTGGGCAATTGTCAGGTCAAGAACAGCCTAAGGAGACATAACTGCTAAATGTAATGTATCTAGGGAAGTATCCTTAAATAGGATCAGCACATTAGGTAAAAAATAAGGGAATCTGAATAAACTATGAACTTAATTAATAATAATATGTCAATATTGGTTCATTAATTGTAACAAATGCACCATAATAATATATTAATAAAAAGGTACTGGGAAAATAGGTGAGGAATATATGGAAAATCTTTTACTAACTTCTCAATTATTCTGTAAATCTAAAATTGCTCTGAAGAAACAATATCTATTTAACAAAGTAAACATCTTAGCTTATTTGATGCTCCTGAACGCAAATTCTTTTGAACAGTAGCTCTGTTTCTCTAAGGCAGTGTTTTCCCAAACTTTGCTGATTATCTAAATCACCCAGGGCCACTTACTAAAAATAGTTATTCCAAGGTCTCACACTTGGAGTTTCTGGAGGTCTAAGAGCCTGAGAATTGGTATTTTAAACAGGCACCCCCTCATGATTCTCATGAGAGGTACAGTTGAGAATTACTGCTCTCTCTAGAAGATTGTTTACACTGAGGGCAAGAGATATTAATAGCTTGGTCCAATATCACACAGCTTTGGCCACTGGGGAAACTCAGAGCACCTTAATCTTATACTGATACCTTCTGTTCAAATTCAGAACTACAGGCAGTATTTCAGAAGAAAGGTAACATAATGGAGCAACTAGATAGAAACAGTTATAATAAATGTTAAGACACTTCTCTCAATTCAACACTAAAATTAATTTTTGGAGAAGATTTTCTATAATAAAAGCAAATTTAATCATATATTATACAATCACACCACATATCTGGGAAGATGAATCTGAAAGGCCAATATTGAGATATATTGTAGTAAAATTATTTGATTTTAAAAGATAAGAAATAAAAAAGGGAGAGAAGACAAGATGGAGAAATAGGAAGACCCTGAAATCACCTCCTCCCACGGACACACCAACATTACAGCTACTTAAACAGAGCAACTATCTATGAGAATGACCTAGTAGAAAACATTTTCCTCAACTAAAGACAGGGAACCACAATGAAACTGGTGGGAAGAGCAGAGATGGGGTATAGTCAGGACCCACACTCCTGGGTGACCTACAAATGGGAGGAATATCACAATCATGGTCGTCCTTCCCAAAGAGCAAGGAGTCCAAGTTCCACATCGTGCTCCTTAGCCTAGGGGTCTTGCACCAGGAAGACAACCCCCAGAATGTCTGGCTTTGAAACTCAAGAGGGCTTATATTTGAGATAGCTGGAGGTCTATAGAAGACAGACACTAAACTCTTAAAGAGAGCATGCAAAATCTCACATGCTCTGAGTGCCAATGCTGAGGCAGTAATTTGGAAAGACCCTAGGTCAGACTACTTGCTGATCTTGGAGAACCTCCCAGAGAGGCAGAAGGTAACTGAGACTATGCCTGGTGGCAAAGACATTGGCAGCAGCCATTTTGGGAAGCTCATTCAACTACAATAACACTGGTGCTGGAAAGCACCATTTTGGGATCTTCCCTCTCACCTACTAGTGTAGGAACACAGCCTTGCCTACCAGTGACTGCTACTATCCTTGGGCCACCCTGAACCATGCAGACAACCATGCAGGGACCTGAGCCACTGGGCTGCACAAACAACTATGTTAGGATCTGGCCCTGCCTTTCTAGCACTAGCTCTGAGTCACCTAGGACCACACAGAAAGCCAGGCAGGAAATTGGCCCTCTCCACCAGCAGGCCAGCACCAGACTCATGCCCCCCTTGGCCGTGTGTGGACCTGGCTGGCCACCAGCAGGGTGGCAACAAAGTTGTTCCCCACCATGCAGCCAATGATGCCGAAAGCCTACCCAACTTCCAGTGGGCCCACAGCAACTGCAGGAGGCATGACATTGCAGTCAACCAGGCCAGGGGATAGAACCACCTACCAATGCACCCACAGTAGCAGGCCTCACCACAACAAAAGGGCACATGCAAGATTGGCTAACTTGGTAGAGTAAAAAGATTCTGAGCTTACCTCCTCTCACAAACACAAAATTCACAACTATCAGCAGAACAACCATCCATGAATAAGACAAAAACCTACCAGAAAAAATCTTCTACAACTAAAGACATAAGGAAGAAACCACAAAGAGATGGGTAAGAGGGGAAGACTCAATCAATTCCCATATCCCAGGGTGAGTGACCCACAAACTAGAGAATAATTATAGTGTAGAGCTCCCCCCATAGCAGTGAGAGTTCTGAAGCACATGTGGGGCTCCCCAGCCTGGGGATCCTGCACCAGTAAAATGAGCTCCCAGAGAATTTGGTCTTAAAGGACAGTGGGCTTAATTTTGGAAGTCCCAAAGGACTGGAGGAAATAGAGATTTCACTCTTAAAGGGCACACACAAAATCTCACCCAGGGCAAAGGCAGTACTTTGATAGGATCCTGGGCCTGACCTACCTGTTGATCTTGGAGAGACCCCCAGAGAGGTGGGGGGTGTTGGCTAGGGCTCACCCTGAGGACATAGACACTGGTGGAAGCCATATTTGGGAGCTTTCTACCTTGTGTACACTGCTGCTAGCAGCAGCAATCATGGGATCATCCCACTAGCTCATTAGTGCCAAAACCTAACCCCACCCAACAGCCTTCACACACAAATGCTGGGACACCTCAGGCCAAATAACTAACTGGGTGGGAACACATCCCCACCCATCACCAGGTAGGCTGTCTAAAGCTTTCTGAGCCCACAGCCATCTCTAGACACACCTCTAGACAGAGCCCTGCTCAACAGAGGGCTAAGACACATTTCCACCCATCAATGGGCAGGCACTGGCCCTGCCCACCAGGAAGTGTGCACTAGCCCTTAGACCAGCCACAGACAACAGGGGCCAGACACCAGATGCAAGAAAACCACAATCCTGCAGCCTGTCAATCCAGCCTACCAACATCAGGCCAGACCCTACCTGGGCCTGGGCCTACCCACTAGCTGGCCAACACCAACTTCAGGTTACCCTGGACCCATACCCAACTTTGTCAAGAACTGCCATCCCCCAGCAATCTGACACAAGTTCTGGGATCTCTGGGCCCTATGGCCAGACCCCAGGATATGGCTCTGCCTACCAGTAGCCCCACACTAACCCCAGAACCTGGCTTCACCCAACAGTGAGGAAGAAAGAGCCCTGGAGTCTTCTGGACCTTGACTCCTCCCACAAGTGAACCAGTGCTAGCCCCAGGGCCCCTTAGGGTTCTGCAGCCAGCCAACTCATGACTAGGCCATGCCAACCAAAAGCCAGCAGCATCTGCACAAAGAAGGACCTGGCAACCAATTGGGTTAGGGGCCAAAGAAGCCTACCAGACAACCCACATACTCAGCCCACCACAACTGAAGTATCCTTGCAGCCCTCTTAAGGGGAATTCCTAGAGCATATAGCTTGGGTGATAAGAGGGGAGTGCACTGCTGGGACACATAGGACATCTACAGAAGACCACTTTTCCAAGGTTAAGAAATGTAACTAACCTACTACATACATTAAAATACAATTAGCAACTTATATAATATGAGGGAGCAGAGTACCATGTTCTAGATGAAGAAACAAATAAAACCCCAGAAAAAGAACCACAGCAAGTGGAGATAGGCAATCTACACAATAAAGAGTAAAGAGTAATGATTGTAAAAATGACAAAAGAACTTGGGAGAAGAATGTATGTACACAGCGAGAAGTTAGAAGTTTTTAACAGAGTTAGAAAATATAAAAAACAACCAAACAGAGATAGAATACTATACTTGAAATTGGAAAAAAAAAAGAACATAGGAAGGAATCAACAATAAGCTAAATAATACAGAGAGATAGATCACTGAGCTGAAGACAGAGTAGTGGAAATCACTTCCCTTGAATGGAAAAAAGAAAAGAAGAATGAAAAGAAATGAGGACAGTTTAAGAGACCTCTGGGACAATATCAAGCACACTAATATTCATATTATAGTAGTTGGAGAAGGAGAGGAGAGAGAGAAAGAAGTTGAGAACATATTTGAGAACATAATAGTTGAAAAGTTTCCTAACCTGGGAAAAGAAACAGACATTCAAGTCCAGGAAGCACAGAGAGTCCCATGAAGTATTAATGCAAAGAAGGACACACCGAGACACATAATAATTAAAATGACAAAAATTAAAAATAAAGAAAGAATATTAAAAGCATCAAGGGAAAAGTAATAAACAACATACAAGGGAAGTCCCATAAAATTATCAGTTGATACCTCAACAGAAACTCTGCAGGACAGAAGGGAATTGCATGATATACTTAAAGTGATGAAAAGGAAAAACATACAACCAAGAATACTTTGCCAAACAAGCCTCTTGTTCAGATTTGATGGGAGATCAAAAGCTTTACAGACAAGCAAAATCTAAAAGAGTTCAGCACCATCAAACCAGCATAAGAGCAAATGTTAAAGGAATTTCTCCAGGCAAAAAATAAAAGGATGCAAGTAGAAATAAGAGAATTAGGATATGAAAATCTCCCTGGTAAAGGCAAACAAAAAATAAAGGTAGGAAATAATACACACACAAAGCTAATAGGAAGCTTAAAGACAGAGGTAGTAAAATCATCTGTATCTACAATAGACAATTAAGTGATACACAGAAAAATTAGATGTAAAATAAAATATGAAAAACATTAATCATGAGGAGAGAAGAATACAAAATGCAGGATTTAGAAAAAATTTTTTTGAAGTAGAGTTGATTTACAATGTTGTGCCAATCTCTACTGTACAGCAAAGTGACTCAGTTATACACATATATACATTCTCTTTTTAGTATTCTTCCCATTATGGTTTATCCCTGGAAATTGGATATAGTTCCTTGTGCTACACAGTAGGACCTTGTTTATCAATTTTAAAGGTAATACTTTGCATCTACCAATCCCAAACTCCCATTCCATCCCTCCATCCACCCCCACTTGGCAGCCACAATTCTATGTCTGTGAGTCTATTTCTCTTTTGTAGATAGGTTCATTTGTGCCATATTTTAGATTACACAAATAAGTGATATCATATGGTGTATGTCTTTGTCTGACTTACTTCACTTAGTATGATAATCTCTTGTTGCATCCATGTTGCTGCAAACGGCATTATTTTGTTCTTTTTTATGGCTGAGTAGTATTCCATTGTATATATGTACCATGTCTTCTTTATCCATTCATCTGTCAATGAACATTTAACTTGTTTCCATGTTTTGGCTATTGTGAATAGTGCTGCTATGAACATAGGGGTGTATGTATCTTTTGGAATTATAGTTTTGCCTGGGTATATGCCCAGGAGTGGGATTGCTGGATCATGTGGTAATTCTATTTTTCATTTACTGAGGAACTTCCATACTGTTTTCCATAGTGGCTGTACCAACTTACATTCCCACGAACAGTGTAGGAGGGTTCCCTTTTCTCCACACTTTTCTCCCTATAAAAAGTCTATTTATAGACTTTTTAATGATGGCTATTCACAAATGCAGGATTTTTAGAATGCATTAGCTATTAAGTGACATATATATATATATATATATATATATATATATACACACACACACACACATATATATATATATATATAGACAGCTATGTATAAACCTCATGGAACCACAAACCAAAAATATATGCAGAAAAAAGAAAAATCAATCCAAACATAACACTAATGATAGTCATCAAATCCAAAGAGAAGAGAGCAAAAAAGTTCTACAAAAACAACAAAAAACAAATTAACAAAATGGCAAAAAGAACATACATATTGATAATTACTTTAAATGCAAATGGACTAAATACTCCAACCAAAACAACACAAAATGGGCAGAAGATCTAAATAGATCAGAGGTGTAGGAGAGTTCCTTTTTCTCCACACCCACTCATGAAAGTGAAGGGATGGGAAAAAAGTGCTCCATGCAAATAGAAATCAAAAGAAAGCTGAAGTAGCAATATTTATATCAGACAAAATAGACTTTAAAATAAAGACTCTTACAAATGATAAAGAAGGGCACTACGTAATGACCAGGGGATTAATCCAAGAAAAAGATATAACAGTTATAAATATATATGTACCCAATGTAGGCACACCTAAGCATATAAGGCAAATATGAATGGACATAACAGAAGAAATCAACAGTAACACAATAATACCAGGGGACTTTAACAGCCCACTTACATCAATGGATATATAATCCACACAAAAATTCAATAAGAAAACACTGGCCTTAAATGTAACATTAGACCAGATGTACTAAATTGATACATCTAGAGCATTCCATCCAAAAGCAGCAGGAAACACATTGTTTCCTTTTTATTTTATTTTATTTTTAAAATTTTATTGGAGTATAGTTTATTTACAATCTTGTGTTAGTTTCCGGTGTACACCGCAGTGATTCAGTTACACATATACATATATTGATTCTTTTCTAATATAGGTTATCACAGAATATTGAATCAAATTCTCTGTGCTATAGAGTAGATCCTTGTTTATTTTATATATAGTAGTGTATGTTAATCCTAAGCTCCTAATGTATCCCTCCCCCCCCCACTTTTCCCCATGGTAACCATAAGTTTGTTTCAAAATCTGTGCATCTGTTTCTGTTTTGTAAACTAGTACACTTATACCATTTTTGAAAATTAGATTCCACATATGAGTGATATCATATATTTGTCTTTCTCTGACTTCACTTAGTATGACAATCTCTAAGTTCATCCATGTTGCTGCAAAAGGCATTATTTCATTTTTAAAGGCTGAGTAATATTTCATTGTATATATGTACCACATCTTCTTTATCAATTCATCTGTCGATGGACATTCAAGTTGCTTCCATGACCTGGCTGTTGTAAATAGTGCTGCAATGAGCAATGCATATAAGCTTTTTGAATTATGGTTTTCTTCAGATATATTCCCAGGAGTGGGATTGCTGGATCATATATTAATTCTATTTTTAGTTTTTTTAAGGAAGCTCCATACTGTTCTCCATAGTGTTTGTACCAATTTACATTCCCAACAAGAGTGTAGGAGGGTTCACTTTTCTCCACACCATCTCCAGCAATTATTTTTTGTAGACTTTTGGATGTTGGCCATTCTGACTAGTGTGAGGTGATACCTCATTGTAGTTTGATTTGCATTTCTCTAATAATTAGTGATGTTGAGCATATTTTCATGAGCTCTTTGGTCATCTGTATGTCTTCTTTGGAGAAATGTCTATTAGATCTTTTGTCCAGTTTTTGATTGGGTTTATTTTTTAAATTTTGAGCCACATGAGCTGTTTGTAAAATTTATACTCAAGCCTTGCTGACCTTCAAAGCCAAACTCTCTATGGGGTTCCTCTTCTAAAGGCCAGACCCTCAGGCTGGGAAGCCTGGCGTGGAACTCAGAACTCTCACCCTTGTGAGATAACCTCTCTGATATAATCATTTTCCAGTGTGTGGGTTGCCCACATGGAGGGTATAGGGCTTGATTATGTCTTGAAAATATTCCTCCTATAATCTTGTTGTGATGTCTTCTTTATCTTTGAATATAATTCTTTTTCAGTAGGTTCCAGTCTTTTCTGTCAATATTTGTTCAGCTGTTAGTTGTGATATTGCTGTTTTCAAGTGCAGAGGGGAGCTCAAGTCCTTGTACTCTTCCATCTTGTCCAGAATCAGGGGCCTGCTTTTAGTTGGGATGCTTGCTGCCTCTTTTTTCAGCATGGGATTGACCGTATTCCCTTGATACAGGCTGTGCAGGTGTGGCGGTCCTTGTGTGCTCCTGGGATGGAGCTCATAGGTCTTGTAGCAACAGCTGAAGCCAGTTCTCTCTGAGGACAGTGGATGCAGAGCTTGTGACATGCTCGAGCGTCTCAAAGGGGCAGCAGAAAACACATTGTTTTCCAGTGCACATGGAATGGTCACCAGGATGGATCACACAATGGGCCACAAAACAAGCCTTGGTAAATTCATGAAATTTGAAATCATATCAAATGTCTTTTCTGGCCACAACACTATAAGACTAGAAATAGACTACATGAAAAAAATTGCAAAAAACACAACATGTGGAGGCTAAATAATAGGCTACTAAACAACAAATGGATTACCAAAGAAATAAAAGAGGAAATCAAAAATTACCTAGAGACAGATGACATTGAAAATATGATTATCCAAAACCTATGGAACACAGGAAAAGCAGTTCAAAGAGGGAAGTTTATAGCAATACAAACTTAACTCAGAAAACAAGAAAAATCTCAAATAAACAACTTAACCTTATACATAAAGCAACTAGAGAAAGAAGAACAAACAAAACCCAAAGTGAGTACAAGGAAAGAAATAATAAATATCTTGCAGAAATAAATGAAATAGAGACAAAGAAAACAATAGAAAATATCAATGAAACTACAACATGGTTCTTTGAAAAGATAAACGTAATTGATAAACCTATACCTAAACTCACCAAGAAAAAAAGGGAGAGGCCACACATCAATAAAACAAGAAATGGAAAAGAAAAAGTTACAACTGATAAGACAGAAATACAAAGGCTCATAACAGAGTACTATGAACAAATATATGCCAATGAAAGGGTCAACCTAGAAGGAATGGACAAATTCTTAGAAAGGTACAATCTCTCAAGACTGAACAAGGAAGAAATAGAAAATATGAACAGACCAATTACCAGTACTTAGATTGAATCAGCAATTTAAAAACTCCCAACAATCAAAAGTTCAGGACCACATGGCTTCACAGGTGAATTCTACCAAGCCCTTAGAGAAGAGGTAATATCTATGTTTCAAAAACTACTCCAAAATATTTCAGAGGAAGGAACATGCCCAAACTCATTCTATGGGGCAGGATCACCCTGATATCAAAACCAGATGAGCATATCACAAAAAAAGAAAATTACAGGCCAATATCACTGATGAACATAGATGCAAAAATCCTCAACAAAATAACTAGTAAACAGAATCCAATAATATATTAAAAGGATCATACACCAAGATGAACTGGGATTTATCCCAGGGATGCAAGGATTCTTCAATATCCACAAATCAATCAGTGTGATACACCACATTAAAAAATTGAAGAATAAAAATCATACAATCATATTAATAGATGCAGGAAAAGCCTTTCATAAAGTTCAACATCAATTTATGATAAAAACTCTCCAGAGTGGGCATGCAAGGACCAAAACTCAACATAATAAAAGTCATATATGACATGTCCACAGTTAATTCAGCAGTGAAAAGCTGAAACAATTTTTCCTAATATCAGGAGCAAAACAAGGATGCCCACTCTTGCCACTTTTATTCAACATAGTTTTGGAAGTGCTAGCCATAACAATTAGAAAAGAAAAAGAAATAATAAGAATCCAAATTGGAAAAGAATAAGTAAAATTGTCACTGTTCGCAGATGACATGACACTCTACATAGAAAATCTTAAAGATGTTACAAGAAAACTACTAGAGCTCATCATTGAATTCAGTAAAGTTGCAGGATACAAAATTAATACACAATAACCTGTTGCATTTCTATACCCTAACAACAGAAGATCAGAAAGGGAAATTAAGGAAATAATATCATTTTACCATCACATCAAGGAGAATAAGATACCTACGAATAAACTTTCTGAAGGAGTTAAAAAATCTGTACTACCAAACGTAAGGCAGTTAGCTAGTGGGAAGCAGCCGCATAGCACAGGGAGATCAGCTCGGTGCTTTGTGACCGCCTGGAGGGGTGGGATAGGGAGGGTGGGAGGGAGGGAGACGCAAGCGGGAAGAGATATGGGAATATATGTGTATATATAACTGATTCATTTTGTTGTGAAGCTGAAACTAACATACCATTGTAAAGCAATTATACTCCAATAAAGATGTTAAAAAAAAAATCTGTACTCAGAAAAATATAAGATACTGTTGAAAGAAATTGAAGATGATACAAACATATGGAATGATATACTGTGCTCTTGATTGGAAGAATTAATATTGTTAAAATGACCATACTACCATACTAAATAAGGGAATCTACAGATTCAATGCAATCCTTTTCAAAATACCAATGATATTTTTCACAGAATAAGAAAAAATAAATTTTAAATTTGTATGGCATCAAAACAACAAAAAACAGAATGGCCAAAGCAACCTTGAGAAAAAAGAAGAGCTGGAGGAGTCACACTCCCTGACCTGAGACTATACTAAAACGCATAGTAATCAAAACATATAGCACTCGCACTAAAATGGACACATAGATTAATAGAAGAGAATAGACATCCCAGAAATAAACCACACTTTTTTTTTTTTTTTTTTTTTTGCCGTACATGGGCCTCTCACTGTTGTGGTCTCTCGCATTGAGGAGCACAGGCTCCGGACGCGTAGGCTCAGTGGCCGTGACTCACGGGCCCAGCTGCTACGCAGCATATGGGATCCTCCCAGACCGGGGCACGAGTCCATCAGCGGCAGACTCTCAACCACTGTGCCACCAGGGAAGCCCAAACCACACTTTTATGGTAAATTCATCTATGATAAATAAGGCAAGTGTATACAATGGAGAAAAGACAGTGTTTCAAGAAGTGGTGCTGGGAAAACTGGACAGTTAAGTGTAAAAGAATGAAATTAGATTGTTCTCTAACACCATAAACAAAAATAAACTCAAAAAGCATTAAAGACATAAATGTAAGCTCAGATAACATAATACTCCTACAGGAAAACTAGGCAGAACATTCTTTGACATAAATCATGGCAATATTTCTTTGGAGTTATCTGCTATAATCAAGTCAATAAAAGAAAAATTAGCAAATGGGACCTAATTAAACTTAAAAGCTTTTGCACAGCAAAGGAAACAATCAATAAAATGAAAAGACAACCTAATGAATGGGAGAAAATATTTACAAATGATATGACTGATAAGGGGTTAATATCAAATATATATAAAGAACTCATACAGCTCAGTGTCAAAAAAAATAAACAAAGGAAAAACCTGATTGAAAAATGGGCAGAAGAACTGAATAGACATTTCTCCAAAGAGGAAATGCAGATGGTTAACAGTCACATGAAAAGATGCTCAACATCAGTAATTATGAAGGAAATGCAAATAAAAAACACAATGAGATATCACCTCACACCAGTCAGAATGGCTAACATCAACAATAACACAAACAACAGCTGTTGGCTAGGATGCGGAGAAAAGGGAACCCTCACTCACACTGTTGGTGTGAATTAAATTGGTGCAGCCATTGTGGAAACATTATGGAGTTTTCTTGAAAAACTAAAAATAAACCTAACATATGACCCAGGAATTCCATCCTGGGTATATATGTGAAAAAAAAGCCCACAATAATGTGAAAATATACATGCACGCCAATGTTCAAAGCAATTGGGAAGAAATGGAAGCAACCTAAATGTCCATCAACAGATGAATGAATAGGGTTAAGATGGTGGAATAAGAGGACCTGGAGTTCACCTCTCCCCACAAGTACATCAAGAATATATCTACAGCAGACCTTCAAGATGGCAGAGGAGTAAGATGTGGAGATCACCTTCCTCCCCACAAATACATCAAAAAAATACATCTACATGTGGAACAACTCCTACAGAACACCTACTGAACACTGGCAGAAGACCTCAGACTTCCCAAAAGGCAAGAAATTCCCCACGTACTTAGGTAGGGCAAAAGAAAAAAGAAAAAACAGAGACAAAAGAATAGGGACGGGACCTGCACCTCTGGGAGGTAGCTGTGAAGGAAGAAAAGTTTCCACACACTAAGAAGCCCCTTCACTTGTGGAAACAGGGGGTGGGTGGGGGGAAGCTTCAGAGCCATGGAGGAGAGAGCAGCAACAGGGGTGCAGAGGGCAAAGCCGAGAGAGTCCCGCACAGAGGATCCCTGCCAACCAGCATTCACCAGCCTGAGACGCTTGTCTACTCACACGCTGTGGAGTTGGGGGCTGAGAGCTGAGGCTTAGGCTTCGGAGGTCAGATCCCAGAGAGAGGACTGGGGTTGGCTGCATGAACACAGTCTGAAGGGGGCTAGTGCACCACAACTAGCCAGGTGGGAGTCCGGGAAAATGTCTGGAACTGCCTAAGAAGCAAGAGACCATTGTTTCAGGGTGCACGAGGAGAGGGGATTTAGAACACTGCCTAAACCAGCTCCAGAGATGGGTGCAAGCCACAGCTATCAGCACGGATATCAGAGACAGGCATGAAATGTAAAGGCTGCTGCTACAGCTACCAAGAAGCCTGTGTGCAAGCACAGGTCACTACCCACACCACCCCTCCTGGGAGCCTGTGCAGCCCACCACTACCAGGGTCCCGTGATCCAGGGACAAGTTCCCCAGAGGAACACACAGCACACCTCAGGCTGTTGCAACATCACGCCAGCCTCTGCCACCTCAGGCTAGCCCCACATTCCATAACCCTCCCTCCACCCGGCCTGAGGGAGACAGATCCCCCTAATCAGCTGCTCCTTTAACCCCCTCAGGTCGGGGTGAACAACAGACACCAGCGGGCGACCTACATGCAGATGTGGGACCAAACCCAAAGCTGAACCCCAGGAGTTGTGCGAAAAAGAAGAGAAAGAGAAATTTCTCTGTGCACCCTCAGGAACAGAGAGTTAAATCTCCACAATCAACTTGATGTACCCTGCATCTGTGGAATACCTGAATAGACAATGAATAATCCCAAAATTGAAGCAGTGGACTTTGGGAGCAACTGTAGAATTAGGGTTTGCTTTCTGAATCAATTTGTTTCTGATTGTATGTTTATCTTAGTTTTGTATTTAGAGAAAGGACAGACAAAACACAAAATTAGTAGAAAGAAAGAAATTATAAAAATCAGAGTGGAAATAACTAGAGACTAAAGAAAGACAATAGAAAAGTTCAATGGAAATAACAGTTGATTCTTTGAAAATATGGATAAAGTTGACAAAGTTTTAGACAGACTCATCAAGAAAATAAAGAGGGGTCTAATTAAATAAAATCAGAAATTGAAGAGGAGACGTTGCAACCAAACTACAGAAATATAATGGATCATGTGAGATTATTATGAACAATTTGTGCTATTAAAATAGACAACCTAGAGGAAATAGATACATTACTAGAAAAGTTCAATCTCCAAAAACGGAATCAGAAAGAAATAGAAAATATGAACACATTTATTACTACTAATAAAATTAAATCAGTTATGACAAAACTCCCAACAAAAAGTCCAGGAACAGATGATTTCACAGGTGAATTCTACCAAACATTTTTTAACACCTATCCTTCCCAAATTATTACAAAAATTTGAAGAAGGAAAGAACACTTTTAAACTCATTCTATGAGGCTAGCATTACCCTGATACCAAACCCATAAACAGACACAATAAAAAACTGAAGACCAATACCTCTGATGCACATAGATGTAAAACCCTCACAAAACATTAGCACACTAAAATAACAATACAGTAAAAAGCTCATACAACATGATCAAGTGGGATTTATTTCAGTGGTGGAAGAATGGTTCATGTCCACAAATCAATCAATGTGATATACCAAATTAAAAAATTAAGAATAAAAACCATATGATTATCTTAATAGATGTAGAAACTGCTTTGGACAAAATTCAATATCATTTATGATAAAAATTCTCAACAGAGTGGGTATAGAAAACATGTAACTCAACATAATGCAGGCAATATATGACAAATCAACAGCTAACATCATACTCAATGGTAAAAAGCTGAGAGCATTTCCTCTCAGATCAGGAACAAGACAAGAATGTCCACACTCTCCACTTTTCTTCAACATATTTGGAAGTCCTAGCCCCCACTTTTTTCAACATTGTATTGGAAGTCCTAGACACAGCAATCAGATAAGATACATAAATAAAAGAAATCCAAGTTGGAAAGGAAGAAGTAAAATTGTCACTATTTTCAGATGACACGATACTGTACACAGAAAATTCTAAAAGACACTACCAACAAAATCTGAAAACTAATAAATGAATTTGATAAAGTTGTAGGATACAAAATTGATATACAATATCTGTCGTGTAGCTATACACTATAACTAATTATCAGAAAGAGAAATTAAGAAAACAATCCCATCCCCAACTGCATCAAAAAGAATAAAATACCTAGGAATAACTTTAATTGAAGATATAAAAGAATTGTACTCTGAAAACTATAATATGTTGATGAAAGAAATTAAAGACAACAAAAGTAAGAGGAAAGGTAAATTGTGTTCATGGATTGGGATAAATAATATTGTTAAAAATGACAATACTACCCAAAGCAATCTACAGATTTGGTGCAATCCTTATCAAATTATCAAAGACATTTTTCACAGAGCTAGGACAAATAATTCTAAAATTTGTATGGTGTCACAAAATAATGCAACTATCCAAAGCAATCTAAAGAAAGAACAAAGCTGGAGGTATCAGGCTCTCTGATTTCAAACTATACTACAAAGCTAGAGTACTCAAAATAGTATGTACTTGCACAGAAGCAGACACACAGGTCAGTGGAACAGAATAGAGTGCCCAGAAATAATTAATTAATGGTTAATTAATCTATGACATAGGAGTCAAGAATATTCAATGGGGAAAAAGCCACTTCAATAAATTCTGTGGGGGAAAACTGGACAGCTACTTGCAAAGGAATCATAGCAGACTACTTTCTCACACAACATATATTAAAAATTAAGGAATTGAGGACCTAAATATAAGACCTAAAACCACAAAACTCCTAGAAGAAAACATAGAGAATACACTCTTTTACATTATTCTCAGCAAATATTTTTAGATCAGTCTCCTCAGACAAGGGAAACAAAAGCAAAAACAAGCAAATGGGACTATATCAAACTAAAATCTTTTGCCCAGCCAGTGACACTATCCAAAAAAAGAAAATGCAGCCTACTGAATATGAGAAGATATTTGCAAACAATATATCTGACAAGGAGTTAATATCCAAAATACACAAACAACTCATGCAACTCAACATCTAAAACCAAACAACCTGATTTAAAAATGGGCATAGCACAGGGAGATCAGCTTGCTGCTTTGTGACCATGTAGAGGGGTGGGATAGGGAGAGTGGAAGGGAACAAAAAGAGGGAGGGGATATGGGGATATATGTATAGCTGATTCACTTTGTTATGCAGCAGCAACTAACACAACAATGTAAAGCAATTATACTTCAATAAAGATGTTTTAAAAAATGGGCAGAAGACATGAATAATCATTTTTCCAAAGAAGACATGCAGATGGCCAACAGACATATGAAAAGATGCTCATTATCACTAATCACAGGGAAATGCAAATAAAAACCATTATGAGATCTCACTTATCACCATGGCTTTTATTAAAAAGATAAGAAATAGCAAGTGTTGGCAGGGATGCGGAGAAAAGGGAACACTTTTACAGTATTAGTGGGAATGTAAATTGGTGCAGTATGGAGGTTTCTCAAAAAATTAAGATAGAACTGCAATATTATCCAGCGGTTTCAATTCTGGATATTTACACAAAGAAAACAAAGCAAGAATTCAAAAAGACATAGGCACTCCAATGTTCATTGCAGCATTATTTACAATAGCCAAATATGGAAGCAGTCTCAGTGTCCAAAATGAAATCTTACCATTTGAGGAACATGGATGGATCTAGAGGGTATTATGCTAAGGGAATTAAGTCAGAGGAAGACATATACTGTATTATCTCCCTTACATATGGAATCTAAAAAAACAAAAACAAAAACAGACTATGATACAGAGAGAAAGCTATGGTTGCTAGAAGTGCATGGGGTGAGGGAGCAAAATAGGTGAAGGGGATTAAGAGGTACAAACCTCCAATTATATATAAAAAAAGAAAAGTAAGCCACTGGGTGTTAGTATACAGCATAAGAAATATGATCACTAAGATTGTAATAACATTAAAAGGGGGCAGATGGTTATTAGACTTATGGTAATCATTCCATAATATATGCATATGTCAAGTCACTATGTAGTCCACCTGAAACTAACATAATATTACATGTCACCTATCTTTTTAAAAAAGAAAAGAAAAAAATTACTTTGGGCATATAATCCAAAAGACCAAGTCACTAATAAAGGAAAAATAACTCAGGATAGTGTTATCTTTATGATAGCAATACTTTATGTCAGAAAACAGTGAGGTAAAATCATGGATACTTAGAAAAAAATGTAATCCATGGGTTTTATATCTACCTAAATTTATCTTCAAGTATAATGGTATTAACAATTACAAAATTTAAAGTTATCAAAATTTTGTTCCTATGATCACTTATTGAAAAAGTTACCAGGGAATGAGCTTTATAATGTTACTGACTGACAAAACATCACCTTAAGGACTAGTGGAGAGTCATACACACACACACACACACACACACACACACACACACACATACACACATATATATTTGCATTTATTTGTTTTGACATTATTAGAGGATAATTGAAGGACACTGAGCTTTACATATTAATGTGCACAATTTGATCTGTTTTGACATATGTATATACCTATGAAACCATCACTAAATTTAGTATAACAAACATTTCTACCACAGTCAAATGTTTTCTTGTACCTCTTTGTAATCTCTTCCTTCCTCCATCCCCATCCTCAAGCAAGGAGTGATCTGTCTGTCTTATAGGCTTATATGTAGAGATCTTGAGTTTTAAGAATTTTTTTTTTAAATTCTTACCTCTACTACATGTTGGATTACACTAATGGATTCCCTATTATTGAATTATGTTTACATTTCATAATAAACTCATTTAATAAGATAATTTTTAAATTATATTTTTATGCTTTAAATTTTACTCATTTTTATTATTTCCTCTGACTTGAGTTTATTTCATTATAATTTTTTCCATCATGTTAAGAAATAAACATGCAGTAACATGGATGAATCTCAAAATCATTACAATGAAAGAAGCCAGGAAAAAAGAATATATTCAATATAATTTTATTTATACAAAATTCTTGAATGTGCAAATTAACTTATAGTGATCAATCATTAGTAGTGTCCAACATCTCAAAAGCCCACTGTAGTGCATGGACAGAACCAACACAAGGTTAAATTTGTTTTTCTTCTACACTTATCAGCCAATACATGGGGCCTGCATTATCTTTTAGAAAATCCAAATCATAAGGAAATTTTCTCTCTTCTTAAGAAAAATTCAGAATACTGCATTATTTCCAGGAATATATATTCCATACCCCACTTCAAAAATTTATTCTATCCCATAAGAAATTTCAGTTTTTGAATTGACCTTTGTCCCTTTTAAACTCATCACACAGAGTACAAAAAGTTTTTTCTTAATTTAGTACAGATATTAATTCCTTCCCAATTTCTCATGCTATATTTAGGTTCAAGCAAAAAATAACATGACTCTAATTCCATGAAGTAATTTGTATACATATCAGTAACTTCAATACTGAAAAATTATCTCATGAAACTGAAAGAAAAACCACAACACCAAAAAAACATGCTGCCATTCACTAGTGCCCAGGATGTTTTTTCCTATTTAAATTGATAATTATATTACATTTGAGATAATATTGTGTATACATACTAACATATACCCAAATATTAACAGTATGCATTTATGCAACATATGACTCAGGTAATTTTTACAGACTGACCACTTAAAAAATAGCTTTTCTACCTTTCTCTGTTACTGTTGACTTGATGTTATTTCTATTTAAAAATGCATTATTGCTGGGGCTTCCCTGGTGGTGCAGTGGTTGAGAGTCCGCCTGCCGATACAGGGGACATGGGCTCGTGCCCCGATCCAGGAAGATCCCACATGTCATGGAGCGGCTAGGCCCGTGAGCCATGGCCACTGAGCCTGCATGTCCAGAGCCTGTGCTCCGCGACGAGAGAGGCCACAACAGTGAAAGGCCTGCGTACTGAAAGAAAAAAAAAAGCATTATTGCCATCAAAATGGCTTTTTAATTGAAGTATAGTTAAATTACAATGTTATATTAGTTTAAGGCTTGCAACATATTGATTCGATATTTTTTTAAAGACTTAATTTTATTTATTTATTTTTGTCTGCATTGGGTCTTTTTTGCTGTGCATAGGCTTTCTCTAGTTGTGGCAAGTTGGGGCTACTCTTTGTTGTGGTGTGCAGCTCCTCCTTGTGGTGGCTTCTCTTGTGGGGTGCAGGTTCTAGGTGCACAGGCTTCAGTAGTTGTGGCACATGGGCTCAGTAGTTGTGCCCAGTTGATGGGCACTTGGGCTGTTTCTATGTCTTGTTTATGGTAAATAGTGCTGCTATGAACATTAGGGTTCATGTATCTTTAAGAATTAGTGTTTGGCTTTTTTCTGGATATAGGCCCAGGAGTGGAATTGCTGGATCATATGGTAGTTCTACCTTTACCTTTAGGTAGAATTTTGTTTGCAGGGAGTTTTTTTTTTTTTCTTTAAATTACAGGTTCTATTTATCTTCTCATGATTGATCTGTTCAAATTATCTCTTTCTTCTTGGCTCAGTTTTAGCAGGCTTTTTGTTTCTAGAATCTTATCCATTTCTTCCACATTATCCAATTAGTTGGCATATAAATGTTCATAGTATTCTCTTATTTTTTTTTGTATTTCTGTGGTATCAATTGTTATTTCTCCTCTTTTATTCTTATTTTGTTTATTTGGGTCCTCTCTTTATTCTTCTTGGTGAGCCTGGCTATAAGTTTTTCCATTTTTTATATCTTTACAAAACAGCAGCTCTTTGGGTTTTTGTTTTTGTTTTTGTTTTTGTTTTTTTGCTTTATGCAGGCCTCTCGTGTTGTGGCCTCTCCCGTTGTGGAGCACAGGCTCCAGATGCACAGGCACAGTGGTCATGGCTCATGGGTCCAGCCACTCAGCGGCATGTTGGATCTTCCTGGACTGGGGCATAAACCCATGTCCCCTGTATCGGCAGGTGGACTCTCAACCACTGTGCCACCAGGGAAGCCCTCAAAACAGCAACTCTTTATTTTATTTGATATTTTTATCTCTAGCTTATTTACTCTCTGATCTTTATTATTTCCTTCCTTCTGCTGACTTTGAGTTTTGTTTGTTCTTTTTTCTAATTCTTTTAGGTGATAGTTTAGGATGTTTATTTGAGTTTTTTATTTGTTTGTTTTTTCTCATGAGGAATACATATATCATTATGAAATTCCATCATAGAACTACTTTTGCCACATCCCATAAGTTTTGCAAGGTTGTATTTTCATTTTTGTTTGTCTTGAGGTATTTTCTGATATTTTCTTTGATTTCATCATTGACGCAATGGTTTTTGTTTTTTTTTTTTTTTGTAGCATGTAGCTTGGTCTCTATACAATTATTTTTAATTTTTTTTTAATTTTGGCTGTGTTGGGTCTTCGTTCCTTCATTTCTTTGTTGGCTTTCTCTAGTAGGGTTGAGCGGGGGCTACTCTTCATTGTGGTGCACGAGCTTCTCATTGCAGTGGCTTCTCTTGTTCTGGAGCACAGGCTCTAGGCATGTGGGCTTCAGTAGTTGTTGTACACAGGCTCAGTAGTTGTGGCTCATGGGCTCTAGAGTGGAGGCTCAGTAATTGTGGTGCATGGGCTTAGTTGTTTTGTGGCATGTGGGATCTTCCCAGACCAGGGATCAAACCCACTTCCCCTGCATTGTCAGGCAGATTCTTAACCACTGTGTCACCAGGGAAGTCCCTCTGTACAATTATTGTTTTCACATTTTTCTGTCTGGGTGATTTCTAGTTTCACACCATTGTGGAATGAGAAGATGCTTAAAATAACTTCTGTCCCCTTCAATTTGTTGAGGCTTGTTTTGTGACCTAGTATATGGTTTATCCTACAGAGTATTCCATATGCACTTGAAAAGAAGGTATATATATATATATATATATATATATATATATATATATATATATATGTAGTGTTCTGCAGATATCAATTAACTTCAACCGTTCTATTGTGTCATGTAGGACCTCTTTTGCCTTATTATTTTTCCTGACTTCCTGATCTGTCCATTGATGTCAGTGGGTTGTTAAAGTATACTACTATTATTGTTAATTTCTCCCTTTATATCTGTTTGTATTTGTTTTATATATTTATGTAATCTTATACTGGGTGCATATATTTTTTTGAATTTTATTTTGTTTATATTTTTATACAACAGGTTCTTGCTAGTTATCAATTTTATACATATTAGTGTATATATGTCAATCCCAATCTCCCAATTCATCACACCACCACCACCACCACCCCCCCCGCCACTTTCCCCCCTTGGTGTCCATATGTTTGTTCTCTGCATCAGTGTCTCAATTTCTGCTCTGCACTGGTTCATATGTACAATTTTTCTAAGCTCCACATATATGCATTAACATATGATATTTGTTTTTCCCTTTCTGACTTACTTCATGCTGTATGACAGTCTCTAGATCCATCCACGTCTCTAAAAATGACCCAATTTCGTTCCTTTTAATGGCTGAGTAATATTCCATTGTATATATGAACTACATCTTCTTTATCCATTAATCTGTTGATGGGCATTTAGGTTGCTTCCATGTCCTGGCGATTGTAATTAGTGCTGCAATGAACATTGGGGTGCATGTGTCTTTTTGAATTATGGTTTTCTCAGGATATATGCCCAGTAGTGGGATTGCTGGGTCATATGGTAATTCTATTTTTAGTTTTTTAAGGAACCTCCATACTGTTCTTCATAGTGGCTGTATCAATTTACATTCCCACCAACAGTGCAAAGAGTTCCCTTTTCTCCACACCCTCTCCAGCATTTGTTGTTTGTAGATTTTCTGATGATGCCCATTCTAACTGGTGTGAGGTGATATCACATTGTAATTTTGATTTGCATTTCTCTAATAATTAGTGATGTTGAGCAGCTTTTCATGTGCTTCTTGGCCATCTGTATGTCTTCTTTGGAGAAATGTCTATTTAGGTCTTCTTTCCAGTTTTGGATTGGGGTTTTTGTTTTTTTAATATTGAACTGCATGAGCTGTTTATATATTTTGGAGATTAATCCTTTGTCTGTTGATTTGTTTGCAAATATTTTCTCCCATTCTGAGGATTGACTTTTCGTCTTGTTTGTAGTTTTCTTTGCTGTGCAAAAACTTTTAAGTTTCATTAGGTCCCATTTGTTTACTTTTGTCTTTATTTCCATTACTCTAGGAGGTGGATCAAAAAAGATCTTGTTGTGATTTATGTCAAAGAGTGTTCTTCCTATGTTTTCCTCTAAGAGATTTATAGTGTCTAGTCTTACATTTAGGTCTCTAATCCATTATGAGTTTATTTTTGTGTATGGTGTTAGGGAGTGTTCTAATTTCGTTCTTTTACTTGTAGCAGTCCAGTTTTCCCAGTGCCACTTATTGAAGAGGCTGTCTTTTCTCCATTGTATATCCTTGCCTCCTTTGTCATAGATTAGTTGACCACAGGTGTGTGGGCTTATCTCTGGGCTTTCTATCCTGTTCCATTTATCTATATTTATGTTTTTGTGTTAGTACCATATTGTCTTGATTACTGGAGCTTTGTAGTATAGTCTGACGTCCGGGAGCCTGATTTCTCCAGCTCTATATTTTTCCCTCACGACTGCTTTGGCTATTTTGGGTCTTTTGTTTCTGTATACAAATTTTAATATATTTTGTTCTAGTTCTGGTAAAAAAATGCCATTGATAATTTGATAGATGTTGTATTGACTCTGTAGATTGCTTTGGGTAGTAGAGTCATTTGCACAATATTGATTCTTCCAATCCAAGAACATGGTATATCTCTCCATCTGTTTGTTTCATCTTTAATTTCTTTCAGCAATATCTTATAGTTTTCTGCATATTGGTCCTTTGTCTACCTTGGTAGGTTTAATCCTAAGTATTTTATTCTTTTTGCTGCAGTGGTAAATGGGAGTGTTTCCTTAATTTCTCTTTCAGATTTTTTGTCATTAATATATAGGAATGTTAGAGATTTCTGTGCATTAATTTTGTACCCTGCAACTTTACAAAATTCATTGATTAGCTCTAGTAGTTTTCTGGTGGCATGTTTAGGATTCTCTATATATAGTATAATGTCACCTGCAAACAGTGACAGTTTTACTTCTTCTTTTCCAATTTGGATTCCTTTTATTTCTTTTTCTTCTCTGATTGCCATGGCTAGGACTTCCAAAACTATGTTGAATAATACTGGTGAGAGTTGACGTCCTTACCTTGTTCCTGATCTTAGAGGAAATACTTTCAGTTTTTCACCATTGAGAATGACGTGTCCTGTGGGTTTGTCTTATATGGCCTTTATTATGTTGAGGTAGGTTCCCTCTATGCCTACTTTCTGGAGACTGTTTATCATAAATGGGTGCTGAACATTGTCAAAAGCTTCTTCTGCATCTACTGAGATGATCATATGTTTTTTCTTCTTCAATTTGTTAATATGGTGTATCACATTGATTGATTTGCATATATTGAAGAATCCTTGCATACCTGGGATAAATCCCACTTGATCATGGTGTATGATCCTTTAAATGTGCTGTTGGATTCTGTTTGGTAGTATTTTGTTGAGGATTTTTCCGTCTATATTCATGAGTGATATTGGTCTGCAATTTTCTTTTTTTGTAGTATCTTTGTCTTGTTTTGGTATCAGGGTGATGATGGCCTCATAGAATGAGTTTGGGAGTGTTCCTTCCTTGGCAGTGTTTTGGAAGAGTTTCAGAAGGATTGGTGTTAGCTCTTCTCTAAATGCCTAATAGAATTCACCTGTGAAGCCATCTGGTCCTGGACTTTTGTTTGTTGGAAGAGTTTTAATCACAGTTTCAATTTCATTACTTGTGATTCATCTGTTCATATTTTCTATTTCTTCCTGGTCCTCGAAATTTTTGCCTTTCTAAGAATTAATCCATTTCTTCCAAGTTATTTTATTGGCAGAGAGTTGCTTGTAGTCGTCTCTTAGGATGCTTTGTATTTCTGCAGTGTCTGCTGTAACTTCTCCTTTTTCATTTCTAATTTTATTGATTTGAGTCCTCTCCCTCTTTTTCTTGATGAGTCTGGCTAATGGTTTATCAATTTTGTTTATCTTCTCAAAGAACCAGCTTTTAGTTTTATCAATCTTTGCTACTGTTTTCTTAGTTTCTATTTCATTTATTTCTTCTTTGCTCTTTATGATTTCTTTCCTTCTACTAAGTTTGGGTTTTGTTTGTTCTTTCTCTAGTTCTTTTAGGTGTGAGGTTTGATTGTTTATTTGAGATGTTTGTTGTTTCTTGAGGTAGGATTGTATTGCTACAAACTTCCCTCTTAGAACTGATTTTGCTGCATCCCATAGGTTTTGGATCATTGTGTTTTCATTGTCATTTGTCTCTAGGTATTTTTTTATTTCCTCTTTGAGTTTTTCAGTGATCTTTTGGTTATTTAGTAATGTATTGTTTAGCATCCATGTCTTCATTTCTTTTCATTCTTTTTTCTTTATTCTGCTCTGCAGTAATTATTTCCACTGTTTTATCTTCCAGGTCACTTATCCGTTCTTCTGCCTCAGTTATTCTGCTATTGATTCCTTCTAGTGTATTTTTCATTTCAGTTATTGTATTGTTCATCTCTGTTTGTGTGTTCTTTAATTCTTCTAGTTCTTTGTTAAACATTTCTTGCATCTTCTCGATCTTTGACTCCACTTTTTCGAGGTCCTGGATCATCCTCACTATCACTCTTCTAGATTCTTTTTCTGGAAGGTTGCCTATCTCCACTTCTTTTAGTTGTTTTTCTGTGGTTTTATCTTGTTCCTTCATCTGGTACATAGCCCTCTGCCTTTTCATCTTGCCTATCTTTCTGTGAATGTGGTTTTTGTTCCACAAGGTGCAGGATTGTAGTTCTTTTTACTTCTTCCATCTGCCCTCTGGTGGATGAGGCTATCTAATGGGCTTGTGCCAGTTTCCTGATGGGAGCGACTGGTGGTGGGAAGAGCTGGCTTTTGCTCTGGTGCGCAGAGCTCAGTAAAACTTTAATCTGCTTGTCTGCTAATGGGTGGGGCTGGGTTCCCTTCTTGTTGGTTGTTTGGCCTGAGATTACCCAACACTGGAGCCTACCTGGGCTCTTTGTTGGGGCTAATGGCAAACTTGGGAGGGCTCATGCCCAGGAGTACTTCCCAGAACTTTTGCTGCCAGTGTCCTTGCCCTCACAGTGAGAAACAGCCACCCCCCACGTCTGCAGGAGATCCTCCAACACTAGCAAGTAGGTCTGGTTCAGTCTCCTATGGGGTCACTGCTCCTTCCCCTGTGTCCCAATGTGCACCCTACTTTATGTGTGCCCTCCAGGAATGGAGTCTCTTTTCCCCCAAGTCCTGTTGAAGTCCTACAATCAAATCCCGCTAGCTTTCAAAGTCTGATTCTCTAGGAATTCCTCCTCCTGTTGCTGGACCCCCAGGTTGGGCAGCCTGACGTGGGGCTCTGAATCTTCACTCCAGTGGGTGGACCTCTCTGCTATAAGTGTTCTCCAGTTTGTGAGTCACCCACCCAGCAGTTATGGAATTTGATTTTATTGTGATTGTGCCCCTCCTACCATCTCATTGTGGCTTTTCCTTTGTATTTGGATGTGGGGTATCTTTTTCCATGAGTTCCAGTGTCTTCCTGTCAATGACTGTTCAGAAGTTTGCTGTGATTCCAGTGCTCTCGCAAGAGGAAGTCTTTACTGGGTGCATATACGTTGATGAGTGTAATATCCTCTTCTAATATTGATCTCTTTCTCATTATAAAATGCCCTTTTTGTCTTTCTATATGAACTTTGTTTTAAAGTAAATTTGTCTGAAATAGGTAGTGGTACCCCTGTTTTCTTGTCATTTCCATTTGCATAATATATCTTTTCTCATCCTCTCCCTTTTAGTCTGTGTGCGTCTTTTACCCTAAAGTGAGTCTTTTGTAGGCAGCATATTGTAGGTTCTTGTTTTCTAATCCAATCTGCCACTCTATGTCTTTTGAATGGAGCATTTAGTCCATTGACCTGTAAAGTAATTATTTATAGGTGTGTTCTTATTGCCATTTTATTCCTTGTTTTCCAGGATTTTTTTTTTGTAGTTGTTCTTTGCTCACTTTTTCTTCCTTTTGTATTTTCCTTTTGTGGTTTGATGATTTTCCTTTGTAGTACACTTGAGTTCTTTTCTTTCTGTTTTTTGTGAATCTATTATATGTTTTTGATTGTTTTTGTATGTTTTTGATTGTGGTTACCATGGAGTTCAAGTATGTTGACCAATAACTATATATATTTGCATTAAATTGATAGTCATTCAAATTCAAACACATTCTAAAAGTCCAATATTTTTATACTCTCGTCCCCTAAATTGTGTGATATTCAAGTACTGAAAACATAGGGAAAATCCAGTTAATAAAATGTATTGAAAAGAATTAAAGTGATAATAACTATTAAGTGCCAGACATTCTGATAAATGATCTGTATTATGTCATATATTCTCACACCTACACCTCTCCACACAGTGGGGCTGGCACTCACTGTATAATTCTGAAGGAGAAGGGCAGCAAGAATGATATTTGGTAAAATACTAGGGAATATGCACAGAAAGCAGATCAGAGTCTGCAGACCAGGGAGACCACACATTTGAGCTGTAGTACCACCTTAAAGAAAACAAATTGGCTCTCAGCACTGGCCTCGTGCATTATAGGAATAAGAGAAAGACATATAAGCTTCAGAATACTCTCATAAGAGGAAGCAAGAACTGTGGAGAAATTTTATCCATACAAGGCCTTATAAAGCCTCAAAATCTATAGAAGGGCTGGAAAAAGCTATTTATATGCAAAAGGAAGTTGGCGAGAAATGGAGGAGGAGATAGATACTTCAAATAAGAAAACAGCAATTAAAATTTCTAAAAAATGTGAAAAAGCAAAGAAACATGACCAAAAGATTACAACAAACTTCCAGTGACCAAAACAAAAATATAGAGATCTACAATTTACTCAATAAAGAATTGGAAATACAAGTTTTATGTAAACTGCAGAGTTTTGAGAAAACACAGAAATGCAATTCAAGAAAATCAGGAACACAATGCGTACTGAAAATAAAACTTTCAAAAAAGACGTTAAATCATAAAAATAATCAAATAGAAGTTCTGGAGCCCAAGAATTCAATGAACATGATCAGAAATGCAGTTGAAAGAATCAACATTAGAACACATCAAAAAGAACAAAGAATCAGTGAGCTAGAAATCAAAACCTGGAAATAACCCAGTTAGAAGACATGAAAAGAAAAAAGAATGAAAAAGAGTGAAGAAATCCTGTGTAATCTATGGCACATCATTACAAGAATCTAAATCATTGGTGTTTCAGAGGAGAAAAGAAAGACAAAGGCTGAAAAAAAGCTTATTTGAAGAAATAATGGTTGAGAATTTCTTAAATCTGGGGAGAGATTTGGACAGCCATGTTCATGTAGCTACAATTTTATTATGTCTTTGAGATGATAGTTTTTGATTGAAATAATAAAACTGTCAAAAATAAAAGACAAAGAGAGACCTTAAAGCAGGAAAAGAGGGGTTTCCGGGTAGATGGTGGAAGAGTAAGATGCAGAGATCACCTTCCTCCCCACAGACACACCAGAAATGCATCTACACGTGGAACAACTCCTACAGAACACCTAGGGAACGCTGGCAGAAGACCTCAGACCTCCCAAAAGGGAAGAAACCCCCCACATACCTGGGTAGGGCAAAAGAAAAAAGAATAAACAGAGAAAAAAGGATAGGGACAGGACTAGCACCAGTGGGAGGGAGCTGTGAAGGAGGAAAGGTTTCCAAACACTAGGAAGTCCCTTCACGGGCGGAGACTGCAGGTGGCGGAGGGGGAAAGCTTCGGAGCTACGGAGGTGAGCACAGTAAGAGGGGTGCGGGGGGCAAAGCAGAGAGATTCCCGCACAGAGGATCGGTGCCGACCGGCACTCACCAGCCCGAGAGGACTGTCTGCTCCCCACCGGGGCAGGCTGGGCTGGGAGCTGAGGCTCGGGCTTCTGTCAGAGGCAGGGAGAGGACTGGGGTTGGCAGCGTGAAAACAGCCTGCAGGGGGTTAGTGCGCCACGGGTGGCCAGGATGGAGTCCGGGGGAAAGTCTGGAGCTGCCGAAGAGGCAAGAGACTTTTTCTTCCCTCTTTGTTTCCTGGTGCTCAAGGAGAGGGGATTAAGAATGCTGCTTAAAGGAGCTCCAGAGACGGGTGCGAGCCGCAGCTAAAAGAGCGGACCCCAGAAACAGGCATGAGACGCTAAGGCTGCTGCTGCCGCCACCAAGAAGCCTGTGTGCGATCACAGGTCACTATCCACACCCCTCTTCCGGAGAGCTGTGCAGCCCGCTACTGCCATGGTCCCGGGAACCAGGGACAACTTTCCCGGGAGAATGCACGGCACGCCTCAGGCTGGTGCAACGTCACGCCAGGCCTCTGCCCCTGCAGGCTTGCCCCGCACTCCGTGCCCCTCCCTCCCCCCGGCCCGACTGATGCAGAGCCCCCGAATCAGCTGTTCCTTTAACCCCATCCTGTCTGAACAAAGAACAGATGCCCTCCGGTGACCTATACACAGAGGCAGGTCCAAATCCAAAGCTGAGCCCCTGGGAGCTGTGAGAACAAAGAAGAGAAAGGGAAATCTCTCCCAGCACCTTCAGAAGCAGCAGATTAAAGCTCCACAATCAATTTGATGTACCTGCATCTGTGGAATACATGAAGAGACAACAAATCATCCCAAATTAAGGAGGTGGACTTTAAGAGCAAGATTTATGATTTTTTCTCCTTTTCCTTTTTCTGTGAGTTTGTATGTCTATGCTTCTGTGTGAGATTTTGTCTGCATAGCTTTGTTTACACCATTTGTCCAAGGGTTCTATCTGTCCATTTTTTTAAAAAAAATTTTTCATAATAATTACTTTTTATTTTAATAACTTTATTTTATTTTACTTTATCTTCGTTCTTTCTTACATTTCTTCACTCCTTTAGACAACAAATCATCACAAATAGAGGACTTGGACTTTGAGAGCAAGATTTATGATATTTCCCCCTTTTCCTCTTTTTGTGAGTGTGTATGTGTATGCTTCTGTGTGAGATTTTGTCTGTACAGCTTTGCTTCTACCTTTTGTCCTAGGGCTTTATCCGTCAGACTTTTTTAAAAATTTTTTCTCTTTTTTTAGCTTAATAATTATTTTTTATTTTAATAACTTTATTATATTTTATCTTACTTTATTTTATTGTATTTTAACTTCATTCTTTCTTTTTCTCCTTCCTTCCCTCCTTCCTTCCTTCCTCCCTTCCCCCTCCCTCCCTCCTTCCCTGCCTCCTTTCTTTCTATTTCTACTAATTCTTTCTTTCTACTTTTTCTGCCTTTTATTCTGAGCCGTGTGGATGAAAGGCTCTTGGTGCTCCAGCCAGGAGTCAGGGCTCTGCCTTTGATGTGGGAGAGCCAACCTCAGGACACTGGTCCACAAGAGACCTCCCAGCTCCACATAATATCAAACGGTGAAAATTTCCCAGAGATCTCCATCTCAACACCAGCACCCAGCTTCACCCAACGACCAGCAAGCTACAGTGCTGAACATCCTACGCCAAACAACTAGCAAGACAGGAACACAACCCCACCCATTAGCAGAGAGGTTGCCTAAAATCATAATAAGGCCACAGACACCCCAAAACACACCACCAGTCGTGGACCTGCCCACTATAGAGACAAGATTCAGCCTCATGTACCAGAACACAGGTACTAGTCCCCTCCACCAGGAAACCTACACAACACACTGAACCATCCTTAGCCACTGTGGACAGACATCAAAAACAACGGGGACTATGAACCTGCAGCGTACAAAAATAGGACCCCAAACACAGTAAGATAAGCAAAATGAGAAGACAGAAAAACACACAGCAGATGAAGAAGCAAGATAAAAACCCACCAGACCTAACAAATGAAGAGGAAATAGGCAGTCTACCTGAAAAACAATTCAGAATAATGATACTAAAGATGATCCCAAATCATGGAAATACAATAGACAAGATGCAAGGAACAATTAACAAGGACCTAGAAGAACTAAAGATGAAACAAACAATGATGAACAACACAATAAAAGAAATGAAAAATACTCTAGAAGGGATCAATAGCAGAATAACTGAGGCAGAAGAACGGATAAGTGACCTGGAAGATAAACTAGTGGAAATAACTACTGCAGAGCAGAATAAAGAAAAAAGAATGAAAAGAACTGAGGACAGTCTCAGAGACCTCTGGGACAACATTAAATGCACCAACATTCGAATTATAGGGGTTCCAGAAGAAGAAGAGAAAAAGAAAGGGACTGAGAAAATATTTGAAGAGATTATAGTTGAAAACTTCCCTAATATGGGAAAGGAAATAGTTAATCAAGTCCAGGAAGCACAGACAGTCCCATACAGGATAAATACAAGGAGAAATACGCCAAGACACATATTAATCAAACTGTCAAAAATTAAATACAAAGAAAGCATATTAAAAGCAGCAAGGGAAAAACAACAAATAACACATAAGGGAATCCCCATAAGGTTAACAGCTGATCTCTCAGCAGAAACCCTACAAGCCAGAAGGGAGTGGCAGGACATACTGAAAGTGATGAAGGAGAAAAACCTGCAGCCAAGACTACTCTACCCAGCAAGGATCTCATTCAGATTTGATGGAGAAATTAAAACCTTTACAGACAAGCAAAAGCTGAGAGAGTTCAGCACAACCAAACCAGCTTTACAACAAATGCTAAAGGATATTCTCTAGACAAGAAACACAAGAGAAGGAAAAGACCTATAATAATGAACCCAAAACAATTTAGAAAATGGGAATAGGAACATACATATCGATAATTACCTTAAATGTAAATGGACTAAATGCTCCCACCAAAAGACACAGATTAGCTGAATGGATACAAAAACAAGACCCTTATATATGCTGTCTACAAGAGACCTACTTCAGACCTAGAGACACATAGAGACTGAAAGTAAGGGGATGGAAAAAGATATTCCATGCAAATGGAAACCAAAAGAAAGCTGGAGTAGCAATTCTCATATCAGACAAAATAGACTTTAAAATAAGGACTATTAAAAGAGACAAAGAAGGACACTACATAATGATCAAGGGATCGATCCAAGAAGAAGATATAACAATTGTAAATATTTATGCACCCAACATAGGAGCACCTCAATACATAAGGAAAATACTAACAGCCATAGAAGGGGAAATCGACAGTAACACATTCATAGTATGGTACTTAAACACCCCACTTTCACCCATGGACAGATCATCCAAAATGAAAATAAATAAGGAAACACAAGCTTTAAATGATACATTAAACAAGATGGACTTAATTGATATTTATAGGACACTCCATACAAAAACAACAGAATACACATTTTTCTCAAGTGCTCATGGAACATTCTCCAGGATAGATCATATCGTAGGTCACAAATCAAGCCTTGGTAAATTTAAGAAAATTGAAATTGTATCAAGTATGTTTTCTGACCACAACGCCATGAGACTAGATATCAATTACAGGAAAAGATCTGTAAAAAATACAAACACATGGAGGCTAAACAATACACTACTTAATAATGAAGTGATCACTGAAGAAATCAAACAGGAAATCAAAAAATACCTAGAAACAAATGACAATGGAGACACAACGACCCAAAACCTGTGGGATGCAGCAAAAACAGTTCTAAGGGGGAAGTTTATAGCAATACAAGCCCACCTTAAGAAGCAGGAAACATCTCGAATAAACAACCTAACCTTGCATCTCAAGCAATTAGAGAAAGAAGAACAAAAATAACTGAAAGCTAGCAGAAGGAAAGAAATCATAAAAATCAGATGAGAAATAAATGAAAAAGAAATGAAGGAAACAATAGCAAAGATCAATAAAACTAAAAGCTGGTTCTTTGAGAAGATAAACAAAATAGATAAACCACTAGCCAGACTCATCAAGAAAAAAAGGGAGAAGACTCAAATCAATAGAATTAGAAATGAAAAAGGAGAGGTAACAACTGACACTGCAGAAATAAAAGAGATCATGAGAGATTACTACAAGCAACTCTATGCCAATAAAATGGACAATCTGGAAGAAATGGACAAATTCTTAGAAATGCACAACCTGCCAAGACTGAATCAGGAAGAAATAGAAAATATGAACAGACCAATCAAAAGCACTGAAATTGAAACTGTGATTAAAAATCTTCCAACAAACAAAAGCCCAGGACCAGATGGCTTCACAGGCGAATTCTATCAAACATTTAGAGAAGAGCTAACACCTATCCTTCTCAAACTCTTCCAAAATATAGCAGAGGGAGGAACACTCCCAAACTCCTTCTACGAGGCCACCATCACCTTGATACCAAAACCAGACTAGGATGTCAGAAAGAAAGAAAACTACAGGCCAATATCACTGATGAACATAGATGCAAAAATCCTCAACAAAATACTAGCAAACAGAATCCAAGAGCACATTAAAAGGATCATACACCATGATCAAGTGGGGTTTATTCCAGGAATGCAAGGATTCTTCAATATACGAAAATCTATCAATGTGATAAACCATATTAACAAACTGAAGGAGAAAAACCATATGATCATGTCAATAGATGCAGACAAAGCTTTCGACAAAATTCAACACCCATTTATGATAAAAACCCTGCAGAAAGTAGGCATAGAGGGAACTTTCCTCAACATAATAAAGGCCATATATGACAAGCCCACAGCAAACATCATCCTCAATGGTGAAAAACTGAAAGCATTTCCACTAAGATCAGGAACAAGATAAGATTGCCCACTCTCACCACTCTTATTCAACATAGTTTTGGAAGTTTTAGCCACAGCAATCAGAGAACAAAAGGAAATAAAAGGAATCCAAATCGGAAAAGAAGAAGTAAAGCTGTCACTGTTTGCAGATGACATGATCCTATACATAGAGAACCCTAAAAATGCTACTAGAAAACTACTAGAGCTAATCAATGAATTTGGTAAAGTGGCAGGATACAAAATTAATGCACAGAAATCTCTGGCATTCCTATATACTAATGATGAAAAATCTGAAAGTGAAATCAAGAAAACACTCCCATTTACCATTGCAACAAAAAGAATAAAATATCTAGGAATAAACCTACCTAAGGAGACAAAAGACCTGTATGCAGAAAATTATAAGACACTGATGAAAGAAATTAAAGATGATACAAATAGATGGAGAGATATACCATGTTCTTGGATTGGAAGAATCAACATTGTGAAAATGACTCTACTACCCAAAGCAATCTATAGATTAAATGCAATCCCTATCAAACTACCACTGGCATTTTTCACAGAACTAGAACAAAAAATTTTGCAATTTGTATGGAAACACAAAAGACCCCGAATAGCCAAAGCAATCTTGAGAACGAAAGAAGGAACTGGAGGAATCAGGCTCCCTGACTTCAGACTATACTACAAAGCTACAGTTATCAAGACGGTATGGTACTGGCACAAAAACAGAAAGATAGATCAATGGAACAGGATAGAAAGCCCAGAGATAAACCCACACACATATGGACACCTTATCTTTGATAAAGGTGGCAGTAATGTACAGTGGAGAAAGGACAGCCTCTTCAATAAGTGGTGCTGGGAAAACTGGATAGGTACATGTAAAAGTATGAGATTAGATCACTCCCTAACACCATACACAAAAATAAGCTCAAAATGGATTAAAGGCCTAAATGTAAGGCCAGAAACTATCAAACTCTTAGAGGAAGACATAGGCAGAACACTCTATGACATAAATCACAGCAAGATCCTTTCTGACCCACCTCCTAGAGTAATGGAAATAAAACCAAAAATAAACAAATGGGACCTAATGAAACTTCAAAGCTTTTGCACAGCACAGCAAATTAAACCGTAAACAAGACCAAAAGACAACCCTCAGAATGGGAGAAAATATTTGCAAATGAAGCAACCGACAAAGGATTAATCTCCAAAATTTACAAGCAGCTCATGCAGCTCAATAACAAGAAAACAAACAACCCAATCCAAAACTGGGCAGATGACCTAAATAGACATTTCTCCAAAGAAGATATACAGACTGCCAGCAAACACATGAAAGAATGCTCAACATCATTCATCATTAGAGAAATGCAAATCAAAACTACAATGAGATATCATCTCACACTAGTCAGAATGGCCATCATCAAAAAATCTAGAAACAATAAATGCTAGAGAGGGTGTGGAGAAAAGGGAACACTCTTGCACTGCTGGTGGGAATGTGAATTGGTTCAGCCACTATGGAGAACAGTATGGAGGTTCCTTAAAAAACTACAAATAGAATTACCATATGACCCAGCAATCCCACTACTGGGCATATACCCTGAGGAAACCAAAATTCAAAAAGAGTCAGGTACCAAAATGTTCATTGCAGCTCTATTTACAATAGCCCGGAGATGGAAACGACCTAAGTGCCCATCATCGGATGAATGGATAAAGAAGATGTGGCACATATATACAATGGAATATTACTCAGCCATAAAAAGAAACGAAATTGAGCTATTTGTAATGAGGTGGATAGACCTAGAGTCTGTCATACAGAGTGAAGTAATTCAGAAAGAAAAAGACAAATACCGTATGCTAACACATATATATGGAATTTAAGAAAAAAATGTCATGAAGAACCTAGGGGTAAGGCAGGAATAAAGACGCAGACCTACTAGAGAACGGACTTGAGGTTATGGGGAGGGGGAAGGGTGAGCTGTGACAGGACGAGAGAGAGTCATGGACATATACACACTAACAAACGTAGTAAGGTCGATAGCTAGAGGGAAGCAGCCGCATGACACAGGGATATTGGCTCGGTGCTTTGTTACAGCCTGGAGGGGTGGGATAGGGAGGGTGGGAGGGAGGGAGACGCAAGAGGGAAGACATATGGGAACATATGTTTATGTATGACTGATTCACTTTGTTGTAAAGCAGAAACTAACACACCATTGTAAAGCAACTATACCCCAATAAAGATGTTAAAAAAAAAAAAGACACATGAACCTCAATGTTCATTGCAGCACTATTTACAACAGCCAGGACATGAAGCAACCTAAATGCCCATCGACAGATGAATGGATAAAGAAGATGTGGTATATATATACAATGGAATATTACTCAGTCATAAAAGGAACGAAATTGGGTCATGTGTAGACACGTGGATGGATCTAGAGACTGTCATACAGAGTGAAGTAAGTCAGAAAAAGAGAAACAAATATCGTATAATAACGCATATAAGTGGAACCTAGAAAAATGGTACAGATGAACTGGTTTGCAGGGCAGAAATTGAGACACAGACATAGTGAACAAACGTATGGACACCAACGGGAAAGTGGCAGGGGGCGGGTGGTGGTGCTGTGATGAATTGGGAGATTGGGATTGACATATATACACTAATATGTATAAAATGAATAACTAATGAGAACCTGCTGTATAAAAAAATAAAATAAAATTCAAAAAAAATAAAAGAAAAAAAAAAAGAAACGAAATTGAGCTGTTTGTAATGAGGTGGATAGACCTAGAGTCTGTCATACAGAGTGAAGTAAGTCAGAAAAAAAAGACAAATACCGTATGCTAACACATATATATGGAATTTAAGAAAAAAAATGTCATCAAGAACCTAGGGGTAAGGCAGGAATAAAGACGCAGACCTACTAGAGAACGGACTTGAGGTTATGGGGAGGGGGAAGGGTGAGCTGTGACAGGGCGAGAGAGAGTCATGGGCATATACACACTAACAAACGTAGTAAGGTACATAGCTAGTGGGAAGCAGCTGCATGGCACAGGGATATTGGCTCGGTGCTTTGTGACAGCCTGGAGGGGTGGGATAGGGAGGGTGGGAGGGAGGGAGACGCAAGAGGGAAGACATATGGGAACATATGTATATGTATATCTGATTCACTTTCTTATAAAGCAGAAACTAACACACCATTTTAAAGCAATTATACCCCAATAACGATGTTAAAAAAATTTTTTTTAATTTCTCTTTCTGGTATTTTGTTGTTAGTGTATAGAAATGAGACAGATTTCTGTATATGAATTTTGTATCCTGCATTTTACTGAATTAATTGATGTAATTTAGTAGTTTTCTGGTGGCCTTTTTTGGATTTTTCTCTGTATAGTGTCATGTCATCAGCAAATAGTGACAGTTTGGGGCTCCCCTGGTGGCGCAGTGGTTGAGAGTCCGCCTGCTAATGCAGGGGACGCGGGTTGGTGCCCCAGTCTGGGAGGATCCCACATGCTGCGGAGTGGCTGGGCTTGTGAGCCATGGCTGCTGAGCCTGCGCATCCGGAGCCTGTGCTCCACAATGGGAGAGGCCACAGCAGTGAGAGGCCCGCGTACTGCAAAAAAAAAAAAAAAAAAAGTGACAGTTTTACTTCTTCCTTTCCAATTTAAATTCCATTTATGTCTTTTTCTGCTCTGATTGCTGTGGCTAGGACTTCCAAAACTATGTTGAATAAAAGTGGTGAGAGTGGACATCCTTGTCTTTTTCCTGATCTTAAAGAAAATGCTTTCATCTTTTCACCATTGAGTATGATATTAGATGTGGGTTTGTGATATATGGCCTTTACAATTTCAAGGTATGTTCCCTCTATGACCACTTTCTGGAGAGCTTTTATCATAAATGGATGTTGAATTTTGTTGAAAGGTTTCTCCACATATACTGAGATGATCACATAGTTTTTATTCTTCAATTTTTTAATTTGGTGTATCATATGGATTTATTTGTGAATATTGAAAAATCCTTGCATCCCTGGGATAAATCCCACTTGACCACTGTGTATGTGCCCTTTAATATATTGTTGGATTCCGTTTGTTAGTATTTGTTGAGGATTTTTTCATCTATATTCATCAGTGCTATTGACCTGTAATTTTCTTATTTTGTGATATTTTCATCTGGTTTTGTCATGAGGGTGATGGTGGGCTCAGAGAATTGGTTTGAAAGTGTTCCATCCTCTGCAATTTTTTTCAACAGTTGCAGATGTGTAGGTGCTAACTCTTCTCTAAATATTTGGTAGAATTCACCCATGAAGCCATCTCATCCTGGGCTTTTAGTTGTTGGGAGTTTTAAAATTACTGATTCAATTTCACTACTGATAATTAGTCTGTTCATATTTTCTACTTCTTTCTGGTTCAGCCTTGGGAGATTGAACCTATCTAATAGTTTTTCCATTTTCTCTAAGTTGTTCATTTTATTGGCACATAGTTGTTCATAGCAATCTCTTAAGGCCCTTCTTATTTCTGTGGTGTTGCTTGTAACTTCTTTTTCATTTCTGATTTTATTAATTTGGGCCTTTTCCCTTTTCTTCCTGGTGAGTCTGGCTAATATTTATCAATTTTGTATATCTTTTCAGATAACCAGCTTTTAGTGTTATTGATTTTTTCATTGTTTTTTAGTCTCTCACTTATTTCTGCTCTGATCTTTATGATTTCTTTCTTTCTACCTACTTTGGGTTTTGTTTGTTCTTGTTTCTCTAGTGACTTTAGGTATAAGGAAAGTTTGTTTATTTGAGATTTTTCTTGTTCCCTGAGGTAAGCTTATATCACTATAAACTTCCCTCTTAGAACTACTTTTGCTGTGTCCCACAGGTTTTGGATCATCATATTTTCCTTTTCATTTGTCTCTAGGTATTTTTTATTTCCTCTTTGATTTCTTCAGTGTTCCATTGGTTTTTAAGTAACATATTTTTTAGCCTCCACGTGTTTGTGTTTTTTGCAGTTTTATTCTTGTAGTTGATTTCTAGTCTCATACCATTGCAGTTGGGAAGGATGCTTGATATAATTTACATTTTCTTAAATTTACTGATGCTAGTTTTGTGGTCTAGCATGTGATCCATGCTGGAGAATGTTCCATGGGCACTTGAAAAGAATGCATATTCTTCTGATTGAGAATGGGATACTATCTATCTATCTATCTATAAATCAATTAAGTCAATTTGGTCTAATGTGTTATTTAAGGCCAATGTTTCCTTCCTTATTGATTTTCTTTCTGGATGATCTGTCCATCTAATGTAAGTGAGGTGTTAAAGTCCCCTTATTATTGTGTTACTGTATATTTCTCCTTTTATGTCTGTTAATATTTGCCTTATATTTTGAGGTGCTCCTATATTGGATGCATATATATTCACAATTATTGTATCTTCCTTTTTGATTGATCCCTTGATGATTTTGTAGTGTTCTTCTTTATCTCTTCTAACAGTCTTTATTTTAAAGTTTACTTCGTGTGATATAAGTATTGCTACTCGACTTTCTTTCAGTTTCCATTTGCATGGAATAACTTTTCTCATCCCCTCACTTTCAGTCTGTATTTGTCTCTAGATTCGAAGTGAGTCTCTTGTAGGCAACATATGTATGGGTCTTGTTTTTGTATCCAGTCAGCCACTCTATGTATTTTGGCTAGAGCATTTAGTCCGCTTACATTTAAGGTAATAATTGATATATATGTTCTTACTGACACTGTGTTAATTGATTTGGATTTGTTTTTGCAGGTCTTTTTTTCCCATCTTTTATTCTCTTTTATTGGGATTTGATTATTATCTTTAGTGTTATGTTTGTTTCCCTCTTCCTTTTTTGTGTGTATATCTATTATAGATTTTTGTTTTGCAATATATTGGGTTGGCCAAACTATATATACATATATATATATGATTAAGTTGCTGATCTCTTAATTTCAAATGCATGTAATAAACCCTGCATTGTTACTGTCCTCTTTTCACTATTACTGTTTTTGATATCATAAATTACAACTAACTGTTTTGAGTATCTCTTAACTGCTTATTGTGGATATTGATTTTACTACTTTTGTCTTTTAACCTCTGTATTAGCATTGTGTGGATGATTTTCTACATTTATTGTATTTTTGCCTTTACTGGTGAGATTTTTCATTTCATAATTTTCTTGTTTATTGCTGTGAACTTTTTGGGGCCTAGAAAAATTCCTTTAACATTTGTTGTAAAGTTGGTTTATTGGTGCTGAACTCTTTTAGCTTTTGCTTGTGTGTAAAAGTTATGATTTCTCCATCAAGTCTGAATGAGGATCTTGCTGGGTAGTATATTCTTGGTTGTAGGTTTTTCCCTTTCATCACTTTAAATATATTGTGTCACTTCCTTCTGGCCTGCAGAGTTTCTGCTGGAAAATCTGCTGATAGCATTATGGAACTTCCCTTGTATGCTATTCGTTGCTTTTCCCTTGTTGCTTTTATTATTTTCTCTTTCATTTTTGTCATTTTGATTGCAATGTGTCTTGGTGTGTTCCTTTTTGGCTTAAGCACTCTCTATGCTTCCTGGATTTGGGTGACTGTTTCCTTTCCCAGGTTAGGGAAGTTTTTAACTATTATGTCCTCACATATTTTCTCAGGACCTTTCCTTCTTCTCCTTCTGGGTCCCCTATAATTCCAATATAGTAATGTTGTCCCAGAGGCCTTTTAAACTGTCCTCATTTCATTTCATTCTTTTTTCTGATCAGTGGCAGTGCTTTCCTCTATTCTGTCTTCCAGCTCACTGATCCATTCCTCCATATCATTTGTCATACTATTAATTTCTTTTATTGTATTTTTCATGTCAGTTATTGCATTCTTCATCTTTGTTCTTTATGTTTTCTAACTCTCTGTTAAAGCTTCTAACTTACTGTCTCTGCACATCCATTTCTCCCCCCAACTTCTTTGATCATCTTTATGATCATTACTCTAAACTCTTTCTTGGGTAGATTGCCTATCTCCACTTGGCATAGTTCTTCTTCTGAGGTTTTATCTTGTTCCTTCATCTGGAACATATTTCTCTGCTGCCTTATCTTATCTAAGTTGCTATTTGTATTTTTATGTATGTGGTAGATAGTTATGTTTCTCGATCATGGAGAAGTGGTCTTCTATATGAGATGTTCTATATGTCCCAGCAGTGCACTTCCCTCTCATCACCCAAGTTATATTCTCTAGGGATTCCCCCTAAGAGAGCTGTGTGGGTCTTTCTGTTCTGGCAAGCTGACTATGGAAGTGGTTAGCTAGGCTTTGTTGGCCCTTAGTCCAGTTGGTTGCCAGGTCCTGCCTCATGTGGATGCTGCTGGCTGTTGTTTAGTGAAGAGTGGTCACAAGGCGGCTGGTTGCAGAATCCTACATGGCCCTGTGGCTAGTGAGGCTCAATAGTGAGTGGAGTCATGGTCCCAAAGACTCTGGGGTTGTTCCTGCACCACTGACAGGTGAAGCAATGTCCTGGGATTAGTCCTGGACTACTGGAAGGGAAAGCCATTTCTTGGAGTCTGGCTGCAAGGCCCAAGGATCTCAGAGCACTTTTCAGATGGTTGGAGGCAGGGGGCTGGTCTCTGACAAAGTTCTGTATGGGATTTCGTGTGTCCCACTGATTGTGTTGGTCTGCTAGTTGGCAGGGTCTGGTCCCAGTTTGGTCCAAGAGTAGGGTCTGGCCTGTGGTGGGCAGGCTGGGTACCCAGGCTGTGGGATCATAATTTTTTGTTTTGGTGTCTGCTCCCTAGTGGGTGTGGCTGACCTAGGGGCTAGTGCAGGCTTCCTGGAAATAAGGGCTTTTGCTTGCCCACTGGCAGGTAGAGCTGGTTTTTGGCCCTCTTTTGGGCAGGGCTGTGTCTAGGGGTATGTCTAGTGGTGAATGTGGGCTCAGGAATTCTTTAAGCAGCCTGTCTGCTGATAGGTGGGGTTGTGTACCTGCCCAGTTAAGGTTTTGACCTGAGGCGTCCCAGCAGTGGTGCCTATAGGCTGTTGGGTGGGACCAAGTCTTTTCTTTAATGAACCAAAATGGAAGTCACCAACAGCAGTTTTAATTTAGTTGAATGTTTCCAAATATGGCTGCCACCAGTCTATGTCCCTAGGGTGAGCTTCATCTGTTCCCTGACTCTCCAGGAGCCTTTCCAACACCAACAGGTAGGTTTGGTCCAGGATCCTATCAAATTACTGCTTTTGACATGGGTTCCAGTGTGCAGAAGCTTCTGTGTGCACCCTTTAAGAGTGAAATCTCTATTTCCCCCATTCTTTGGGGCTTCTCATATTAAGCCCCACTGGCCTTCAAAGCCAAATCTTTTGGGGGCTCATCTTCCTAATGCAGGACCCTGGGCTGGGGATCCTGATTTGGGGTTCAGAACTCTCACTCCTCTGGGAGAGCCATTGAAATATAAGTACACTCCAGGTTGTGGGTCACACACACAGGGGGTATGTGATTTGATTATATCACATTTCCACCCCTCCTATTTGTCTCATTGTGGTTCCTTCTTTATACCTTTAGTTGTAGAAGATCTTTTCTAGTAGTTTCCAGTCTCTTTTGTCAATTGTTGTTCTGCAGATAGTTGTGGTTTTGTTTGCTTATGAGAGGAAGTGAGCTCAGGGTCTTTCTGCTCCACCCTTGGCCACTGTTCTAGGCATCAACTTTTGAAAACTAGCCAATATACACTCTCAATAGTGTTCTAGAAAAGGCATTCCCCTTTCACTGGAATCCCAATTGAACTCTGCTTTAAGAACAGCCTGGTTTTCACCTGGGACTCCGTTTGTATCTGCCAGATGAATGTGATGAGTTTGCTCTCAAATTCTGTCTATAACCATTCTTCTCTCATCCCCAGCAGGCATTATATTCGTGAGAATGTGTATGTCTGCTCATGAGGAGTACTGCATGACAAAAATGGAAGTGAACAGCTCAGTCATGCAAAGGAAGTCCTCTCTGACAGAGGAATTACTGTTCTCCCAATTGAACAAATCTGAAGTTAAAAGAGATCATGCATCCATAGATAACTGACTGGCTAGCTATATGCATTGAGGCTCCCTATGGGATATCAGCTTAATGGAAATTGTGCTGCTCAAGGGGTGGTTCCCAGACCAAATTCAATACACTGGCATATCCTAGGCAGTGATTCCAAACCACGTCCCTGTGTCCTAAAGGGGAATTCAGGGAGAATCACTGTTCCCCATATAAGGGAACAGGCCAGATCTCTTGGGACATTTCCTATGTCATGACTGTGAGAACACAGGTAAGAGTTAGACATTCCAGTGTACCTGATGGCAGTGCAGGGATGGAAGGAAGCAAAGAGGAGGAGGCTGCAAATGTAGTTTCATAGGCAAAGCCAGAGATAGATTTAAAGCTTTAAGTAACATGCCTTTATCTCTATCTTCCAACTTTCCCTCTTGCAATACAGGATTTCCCTCTGGTTACCTCTTGCTATTTGTACCATAAAATGGCAGCCATTCTGTTTCTTTTCATCTTGGTCCATGACACCTGTATATATAGGAATTCATCATCCTTTCCTGCTTTTTTACAAAATGATTCTAGCTGTAAAATGGCATAGTAATTTAGTGAGCAATTTAGAGGCCACCACTCTTTCAACCCCAACATGTACTGAGAGCATACAGTATTGCAATAAAATATATTTTTCTTAGTCATAGGTTCTTATCTGTACTCTGACCATTTATTTAAGATGCATCCCAAGGGAATCTCTTTGGGATAGATGAAGTTTTTCCCATTTATAAGATGAAAGTACAAAGAGAACACAAGAAGCACAAACAAAGGCAAACAAAGCACAACAAAGGCAAGCAAAAGCAAACAAATGCAAATGAACAAGTTCACAAATCAGGTGGAAGTCCAACAACTATTGCCTTCTCCAATATGGAATCCCACACAAATACAAAACAAACTTGCTTATTCCAGAGAGGAAAAGCTCAAAGAGAAGGAAAAGGAGTTTGCAGGTGTACACATCAGAGTGATTCATCCTATGTCAGAAGTCAAGCCAGTCATCTACTCACAGAGGTTTGTCCATTCTTTGCGCAAACAGCCAGGCTCTAGGGCAGCTGGTGCCACTCCAGGCAATTAAAGAGAAAGTTCTCAGAACAAATGGCCCTGGCTGCTGATAGGGAAATCCCACCCCCACCCCGGCTCATTGGAGCCAGCTGGCCACAAGCAGTCAGATCCTGGCTGGTACACCAAATTTTGTACCCAAGTCTAAATTCATAACATTCATCACATGAAGACCAACACATCCAGAGACAAGGTACTGTGACAAGGAAAAGTGACCTTATTCAGGAAACCAGAAAAGTGAGAAGATTAATGTCTTAAAGAATTTTATTGCTTAGGTTAGAATTCAAGCTTCTTTTACACTAAGAAAAGGTGGAAGTGGAAGGAGCTGAGGTCAGCAGGAGACAGCTGCAAACAGCTGCATGCCAGCCCTAGTCCAAGGGAGGTTACAAAAGATCTTTGTTCTTAGTCAGTTGACTTTGGTTGATGTTAATCTGACCTGGTCATGATGTTCCTGAAGAACTCAATAACACAAATGTTATTTTGTTGTTGTTGTTCGTGTTCCTTATCACCAAAGGGCAAGTAGCTTTCCTTTAAAAGGAGCTTATTACAAAAACCCCAAGCTGCAGCAAAATTTCTTCAGTGAGTAATGTGGCTATATGCTGAACTAGCATGACTAGCAAAGGCAAGTAATAATAGAACACAAAGATTAGAAATAAAGTAGGTTCAATATGGAGTTAGAGTTGTTCTTCCCTGTTACAATATGAGGGAAGATTATAGCAATAAGTACCTACATTTGGGGTTTCCCTGGTGGTGCAGTGGTTAAGAATCTGTCTGCCAATACAGGGGACATGAGTTTGAGCCCTGGTCCGGGAAGATCCTACATGCAAGGGAGCAACTAAGCCCATGCACCACAACTACTGAGCCTGAGCTCTAGAGCCCACAAGCCACAACTACTGGATCCCACATGCCTAGAGCCCATACTCCACAACAAGAGAAGGCACCGCAATGAGAAGCCTGTGCACCACAATGAAGAGAAGGCACTGCAATGAGAAGCCTGTGCACCCACTTGCCACAACTAGAGAAAGCCCGCACACAGCAACAAAGACCCAACACAGCCGAAAATAAATAAATAAATAAATAGATAAATAAATATGTACATTAAGGAATAAAAAAGATCTCAAATAACCCCCCTAAATTAACATCTCAAGGAACTAGAAAAAAGACTAAACTAAGTCCAAAGTTAGTAACTCAAAGGAAAAAATCAGAGCAGAAATAAATGAAATAGAGACCAGAAAGCAATAGAAAGGATGAATAAAACTTTTACTTTTACTTTCCAGAAAAGTTGCTTTTTTGAAAAGTAAAAAAATTATAGACAAATCTTTAGGTAAACTCATCAAAAAAAAAAGGAGAAGACTCAAAAAACATAAAATAAAATTGGCTGGTGAGATGCTGAAGTAGAAGAACATGAGCTCACCCTTTATTACAAAAGCACCAAAATCACAACTTACTGCTGAACAGCCACTGACAAAAAACAAAAACAACACTGGAACCTACCAAAAAGGGTTCCCTACTCCCAAAGGCAAAGAAGAATCCACAACAAGTTGGTAGGAGGATCACAATCATGATAAAATCAAATCTCATACTTGCTGGGTGGGTGACACACAAACTGGAAAATAATTATACAAGAGAAGTTCTGCCACAGAAGTGACAGTCCTGAGCCTCATGTCAGGCTTCCCAGCCTGGGCATCTGACACCAGGGGGAGGAGTTCCCAGGGAATCTGGCTTTGAAAGTCAGCAGGATTTGATGGCAGAAATTCCACAGGACTGAAGGGGAAAGAAACTCCACTCTCAGAGGGTGCACACAAGGCCCCATGTGAACAAGGACCCAGGGAAAAAAGCAGTGACCTCATAAAAGATTGGGCCACACCTACATGCTAGTATTGGAGGGTCACCTGCAGAGGTGGGGAGTGGCTGTGGGTCACGGCTGGGACAAAGACATTGACAGTGGCAGTTATGCAGAGTACTCCTTGGTGTGAGCCCTCCAAGGGGCCTCCATTTACTTCCCAAGACCTAGCTGCACCCAACAGTCTGTAGATTCCAGCGCTGGGATGCCTCAGGCTAAACAACCAACAGGACGGAAACACAGCCCCACCCATCAGCAGACTGGGCAGTAAAACTCTTTCTGAGCACAGCCCTGCCCACCAGAGGGGCAAGATGCAGCTCCACCCACCAGTAGGCAACAATCCTCCCACCAGGAAGCCAGCGCAAGCCACATAGACAGCTTCACCTACCAGAGCGCAGACAGCAGAAGGAAGAAGAACTACAATCCTGCAGCCTGTGGAACAGAAACCACAATCACAGAAAGGAAGACAAAATGAGACAGCAGAGGAATATGTCCCAGATGAAGGATCAACCCAAGAAGAACAACTAAGTGACGTGGAAATAGACAATCTACTAGGAAAAGAATTCAGAGTAATGATACTGAAGCTGATCCAAGATCTCAGAAAAGAATGGAGGCACAGATGGAGAGGATGCAACAAATGTTTAACAAAGAGCTAGAAGAACTAAGAAACAAACAGACATGAACAATACAATAACTGAAATGAAAAATACACTAGAATAAATCAATAGCAGAGTAACTGAGGCAGAAGAAAGGTTAAGTGATCTGGAAGACAGAATGGTGAAACTCACTGCCACAGAACAGATTAAAGAAAAAAGAATGAAAATAATTGAAAACAGTCTAAGCGACCTCTGGGAAGACATTAAATGCACCAACATTCGCATTATAAGAGTCCCAGAAGGAGAAGAGAGAAAGAACCTGAGAAAATATTTGAAGAGATAATAGCTGAAACTTCCCAAACATAGGAAGGAAAACAGTTATCCAATCCAGGAAATGCAGAGAATCCCAGGCATAAACTCAAGGAGGAAGAAGCCAAGAAACATAGTAAGAAAACTGATAAAAATTAAAGACAAAAAATATTAAAAGCAACAAGGGAAAAGGAACAAATAACATACAAGGGAACTCCAATAAGGCTATCAGCTGATTCCTCAGCAGAAACTCTGCAGGCCAGAAGGGAGTGGCATGATATATTTAAAGTGATGAAAGGGAAGAACATACAACCAAGAATAATCTATCCAGCAAGTGTCTTATTCAGATTTGATGGAGAAATTGAAAACTTTACAGACAAGCGAAAGCTAACAGAATTCAGTACCAACTGACCAGCTTGGCAACAAATGCTAAAGGAAGGCTTCTAAGTGAAAAAGAAAAAGCCACTACTAGAAACAGGAAAATTTCCAATGGAAAAGCTCACCAGTAAATGCACATATAAAGTGAATGTAGAAAATCATCTGCACAAAAAAATGACATCAAAATCAGTCACTGTGTGAAGAGGAGAGCAGAAATGTAGGATATTGTAAATGCATTTAAAATTAAAGGACCAGCTACTTAAAATAATCTTGTTTATATATAGACTGCTATATCAAAACCTCATGATAACTGCAAATCAAAAATCTACAATACATACACACAGAAAAAAGAAAAAGGAAGCCAAACACAACACTAAAGTTGGTCATCAAATGACAAGAGAAAAGACCAAAAGAGGAAGGGAAGAAAAAAAGTGACAAAAACAAATCCAAAACAAGTAAGAAAATGGCAATAGGAATATACATATCTATAATTACCTGAAATGTAAATGAATTAAAAGATATAGACTGGCTGGATGGATACAAAAAACAAGACCTGTGTACATGCTGTCTACAAGATACCCATTTCAGATCTAGGAACACATACAGACTGAAAGTTTAGGGATGGAAAATAGTACTCCATGCAAATGGAAATCAAAAGGAAGCTGGAGTAGCAATACATATATCAGATGAAATCAGTTTTAAAATAAAGACTGTTACAAGAAACAAAGAAGGACACTACGAAATGATCAAGGGAACAATCCAAGAAGAAGAGAAAACAATTGTAAATATATAAGCAACAAACATAGGAGCACACCAGTATATAAGGCAAACACTTACAGCCTTAAAAGGAGAAATTAACAGTAACACAATAATAGTAGGGGCCTTTAACACTAAACTTTCATCAATGGACAGATCATCAAGACAGTAGATCAATAAGGAAACACAGGCCTTAAATGACACATTAGACCAGATCAACTTAACTGATATTTACAGAGCATTCCATTCAACAGCAGCAGAATATAAATTCTTCTCAAATGCAGATGGAACATTCCCCAGGATTGATCACATTCTGGGCCACAAAGCAAGCCTTGATAAATTTAAGAAAATTGAAATCATATCAAGCATCTTTTCCAACCACGACATTATGAGATTAGATAACTACTAGAAAAAACTGTAAGAAACACAAACACAAGGAGGGAAAACTATATGCTACTAAACAACCAATGGATGACTGAAGACATCAAAGAGGAAATTAAAAATACCTACCGACAAATGAAAATGAAAGCACAATGATCCAAAATCTATGGGACACGTAAAAATATGTTCTCAGAGGGTAGTTTATAGCAATACAATCTTACCTTAAGAAATGAGAAAAATCACAAATAAACAACCTAACCTTACACCTAAAGCAGCTAGAGAAAGAAGAACAAACAAAACCTAAAATTTTTATAAAGAAAGAAATCATAAAAATCAGAGCAGAAATAAATAGAAATAAAGAAAGAAAAGATTGATGAAATAAAAGCTGATTCTTGAAAAGATAAACAAAATTGATAAACCTTTAGCCTGAGTGATCAAGAAAAAAACAGAGAGGGCTCCAATCGATAAAATTGGAAATGAAAAAAGAGAAGATAATATGGACACCACAGAAATACAAAGGATCATAAGAGACTACTACAAGCAACTATATGTCAATAAAATGGAAACCTTGGAAGAAATGCACGAATTCTTAGAAAGGTACAATCTCCCAAGACTGAACCAACAAGAAGCAGAAAATATAAACAGACCAATCACAAGTACTGAAATTGAAACTCTGATTTAAAAACTCCCAATAAACAACAGTTCAGGGTCAGATGGCTTCATAGGCGAATTCTATCAAACATTCAGAGAAGAGTTAACACTTATCCTTCTGAAACTCTTCCCAAAAATTGCAGAGAAAAGAACACTCCCAAGCTCATTCTACGAGGCCATGACCACTCTAATCCCAAAAGCAGACAAAGGTATATCTAAAAAAAGAAGAAAAAGAAAGAAAGAAAAGAAAGAAAATTACAGGCCAATATCACTGATGAACATAGATGCAAAATTCCTCAACAAAATGCTAGCAATCTGAATCTAACATACATTAAATGATGATACACCATGATCAAGTGGGATTTATCCCAAGGATGCAAGGATTTTTCAATATTTGCAAATCATTCAGGGTGACACTGCATCAAAAAAAAGAAGAATAAAAACCATATGTTCATCTCAGTAGATGCAGAAAAAGCTTTTCACAAAATTCAGCACCCGTTTATGATAAAGACTCTCCAGAAAGTGAACACAGAGGGAACCTACTTCAACATAATAAAGGCCATATACGACAAACCCACAGTAAGCATCATTCTCAATGGTGAAAAACTGAAAGCATTTCCTCTAATATCAGGAACAAGACAAGGATGTCCACTCTCACCACTATTATTCAACATAGTTTTGGAAGTCCTAGCCATGGCAATCAGAGAGGAAAAAGAAATAAAAGTAATCCAAATTGGAGAAGAAGAAGTAAAACTGTCACTGTTTGCACATGATATGATACTATACATAGAAAATCCTAAAGATGCCACCAGAATACTTCTAGCGCTCATCAATGAATTCAGGAATGTGGCAGCATACAAAATTAATATGTGGAAATCTGTTGCATTTCTATACACTAACTATGAAATATCAGGAATAGAAATTCAAGAAACAATCCAATTTACCTTCGCATCATAAAGAATGAAATACCTAGAAATAAACCTACCTAAGGAGACAAAAGACCTGTACTCCAAAAACTATAAGACACTGATGAAAGAAATCGAAGATGACAGAAACTGATAGAAAGATATATCTTGTTCTTGGATTGTCAAATTATTCATTCATTTGAGATTCTTTATTGTCAAAATGACTATATTAACCAAGGCACAATCCCTATCAAATTACCAAGGGCATTTTTCACAGAGACAGAACAAAAAATCTTAAAATTTGTATGGAGACACAAAGGACCCCTTCTGTGTCTCAATAGCAATCTTGAGAAAGAAAAATGGAGAGGGTGGAATTGGGCTCCCTGACATCAGATTATACATCAAAACAGTATGGTACTCACACAAAAACAGAAATATGGATCAATGGAGCAGGGTAGAAAGCCCAGAAATAAGCCCATGCATCTATGGTCAATTAATCTATGACAAAGGAGGCAACAATACACACTGGAGGGAAGACAGTCTCTTCAATAAATGGTGCTGGGAAAACTGGACAGCTACATGTTTAAAAATGAAATTAGAACATTCTTTAACACTGTACACAAAAATAAACTCAAAATGGATAAAAGAACTAAATGTAAGACCGGATACTATAAAACTATTAGAGAAAAACATAGTCAGAACACTCTTATATACAAATCACAGCAATATCCTTTCCGAGCCAGCTCCTACAATAATGGAAATAAAACAAAAATAAACAAATGGGACCTAATTGAATTCAAAGGCTTTTGCACAGCAAATGAAACTATAAACAAAACAAAAACACAACCCACAGATTGTGAGAAAACATTTGCAAATGATGCGACAAACAAGGGATTAGTGTCCAAAATTTACAAACATCTCATGTGGCTCAATATCAAACAACCAAACAACACATTTCAGAATATTGGCAGAAGACCTAAATCAACATTTCTCTGAAGAAGACATACAGATGACCAGGACAGACATGAAAAGATGCTCAACATTGCTAATTATTAAAGAAATGCAAATCAAAACCACAGTGAGATTTCATCTCACACCAGTCAGAATGGCCATCATCAAAATACCTACAAACAATAAATGCTGGGGATGGTGTGAAGAAAAGGGAACCCTCCTAGACATTGGTGGGAATGTACATTTGCACAGCCACTACAGTGAAGAGTAAGGAGTTTTCTTAGGAAACTAAAAAGAGATCTACCATATGATCCAGCAATCCCACTCATGAGCATGTATTCAGACAAAAACATGGTTCAAAAGGATACATGCACCCGACTCTTCATTGCAGTGCTGTTTACAATAACCAAGACATGTATGCAACCTAAAAGTTCATCAACAGATGAATGGATAAAGAAGATGTGGTAATGTACACAACGGAATATTATTCAGCCATTCCAATATTAAATAATTCCATTTGCAGCAACATGGATCAACCTGGAGATTAAAGTTAATCAGACTAAAACAAATATCATATGACATCACTTATATGTGGAATCTAAAATATATATATACAAATGAACTTATTTTCAAAACGGAAACAGATTCACAGATTTAGAGAACTAATTTATGGTTACCAGTGAGATAACAGGGGAGGGGAGGGATAGATTCATAGTTTGGGATTGACGTGTATGCACTACTATATTTAAAATAGATAACCCACAAGAACCTACTTTATAGCAAAGGTAACTCTGCCTTATATTCCGTAATACCTAAATGGGAAAGGAATTTGAAAAAGAATAGATACATATATATGTATAACTGAATCCCTTTGCTGTACAACTGAAACTAACAGAACATTGTTAATAAACTATGCTCCAATATAAGATTAAAAAATTTTTTAATTAAAATTAAAATCAGAAATGAAAAAGGAGATATTAAAACTGATACCAGAGAAATACAAATGATTATAATACTGTGAACAAGTATATGCAAATAAACTGAACAACGTAGAAGTAATTGACAAACTTTTAGAAACATACAACTTACCAAGAAATAGAAAATCTGAATACAACAATCACTACTTAGAAGATTAAACATGTAATAAAAAAACCTCACAACAAAACAAAATACAGGAACAGATAGCATCATTGTTATATTTTACCAACCGTTTAAAAAATTAACATCAATCCTTTTTTTTTACATCTTTATTACAGTATAATTGCTTTACAACGGTGTGCTAGTTTCTGCTTTATAAAGTGAATCAGTTTTACATATACATATGTTCCCATACCTCTTCCCTCTTGCGTCTCCCTCCCTCCCAACCTCCCTATCCCACCCCTCCAGGCAGTCACAAAGCAAGGAGCTGATATCCCTGTGCTATGAGGCTGCTTCCCACCAGCTATCTACCTTACATTTGATAGTGTATATATGTACATGCCTCTCTCTTGCTTTGTCACAGCTTACCCTTCCCCCTCCCCATATCCTCAAGTCCATTCTCTAGTAGGTCTGTGTCTTTATTCCTGTCTTACCCCAGGGTTTTTCATGAATTTTCCCCTCAAATTCCATATATATGTGTTAACATATGGTATTTGTCTTTCTGTTTCTGACTTACTTCACTCTGTATGACAGACTCTAGGTCTATCCACCTCATTACAAATAGCATAATTTCATATCTTTATATGACTGAGTAATATTCCATTGTATATATGGGCCACATCTTCTTTTTCCATTCATCCGATGATGGACATTTAGGTTGTTTCCATCTCTGGGCTATTGGAAATAGAGCTGCAATGAACATTTTGGTACATGACTCTTTTTGAATTTTGGTTTCCTCAGGGTATATGCCCAGTAGTGGGATTGCTGGGTAATATGGTAGTTCTATTTGTAGATTTTTAAGGAGCCTCCATACTGTACTACATAGTGACTGTACCAATTCACATTCCCATCAGCAGTACAAGAGTGTTGCCTTTTATCCACACCCTCTCCAGCATTTATTGTTTCTAGATATTTTCATGATGGCCATTCTGACTGGTGTGAGATGATATCTCTTTGCAGTTTTGATTTGCATTTCTCTAATGATTAATGATGTTGAGCATTCTTTCATGTGTTTGTTGGCAGTCTGTATGTCTTCTTTGGAAAAATGTCTCTTTAGGTCTTCTGCCCATTTTTGGATTGGGTTGTTTGTTTTTGGTAGTGAGCTGCATGAGCTTCTTATAAATTTTGGAGATTAATCCTCTGTCGGTTTCTTCATTTGCAAATGTTTTCTCTCATTCTGAGGGTTGTCTTGTGGTCTTGTTTATGGTTTCCTTTGTTGTGCAAAAGCTTCGAAGTTTTATTAAGTCCCATTTGTTTATTTTTGTTTTTATTTCCATTTCTCTAGGAGGTGGGTCAAGAAGGATCTTGCTGTGATTTATGTCATAGAGTGTTCTGCCTATGTTTTCCTCTAAGAGTTTGATAGTTTCTGGCCTTACATTTAGGTCTTTAATCCATTTTGAGCTTATTTTTGTGTATGGTGTTAGGGAGTGATCTAATCTCATACTTTTACATGTACCTGTCCAGTTTTCCCAGCACCACTTACTGAAGAGGCTGTCCTTTCTCCACTGTACATTCCTGCCACCTTTATCAAAGATAAGGTGACCATATGTGCGTTGGTTTATCTCTGGGCTTTCTATCCTGTTCCAGTGATCTATCTTTCTGTTTCTGTGCCGGTATCATACTGTCTTGATTACTGTAGCTTGGTAGTATAGTCTGAAGTCAGGGAGCCTGATTCCTCCAGCTCCGTTTTTCATTCTCAAGGTTGCTTTGGCTATTCGGGGTCTTTTGTGTTTCCATACAAATTGTGAAATTTTTTGTTCTAGTTCTGTGAAAAATGCCAGCGGTAGTTTGATAGGGATTGCATTGAATCCGTAGATTGCTTTGGGTAGTAGAATCATTTTCACAATGTTGATTCTTCCAATACAGGAACATGGTATATCTCTCCATCTATTTGTCTCATTTAATTTCTTTCATAAGTGTCATATAATTTTCTGCATATAGGACTTTTGTATCCTTAGGTAGGTTTATTCCTAGGTATTTTATTCTTTTTGTTGCAATGGTAAATGGCAGTGTTTCCTTGATTACACTTGCAGATATTTCATTATTAGCGTATAGGAATGCCAGAGATTTCTGTGCATTAATTTTGTATCCTGCTACTTTACCAAATTCATTGATTAGCTCTAGTAGTTTTCTGGTAGCATCTTTATGATTCTCTATGTATAGTATCATGTCATCTGCAAACAGTGACAGCTTTACTTCTTTTCCGATTTCGATTCGTTTTATTTCTTTGTCTTCTCTGATTGCTGCGGCTAAAACATCCAAAACTATGTTGAATAAGAGTGGTGAGAGTGGGCAACCTTGTCTTGTTCCTGATCTTAGTGGAAAAGTTTCAGTTTTTCACCATTGGGGCCTATGTTGGCTGTGGGTTAGTCATATATGCTCTTTATTATGTTAAGGAAAGTTCCCTCTATGCCTACTTTCTGCAGGGTTTTTATCATAAATGAGTGTTGAATTTGTCAAAAGCTTTCACTGCATCTATTGAGATGATCATATGGTTTTTCTCCTTCAATTTGTTAATATGGTGTATCACATTGATTGATTTGCATATATTGAAGAATCCTTGCATTCCTGCAATAAACCTCACTTGATCATGCTGTATGATCCTTTTAATGTGCTGTTGGATTCTGTTTGCTAGTATTTTGTTGAGGATTTTTGCATCTATGCTCATCAGTGATATTGCCCTGTAGTTTTCTTTCTTTGTGACATCTTTGTCTGGTTTTGGTATCAAGGTGATGGTGGCCTCATAGAAGGAGTTTGGGAATGTTCCTCCCTCTGCTATATTTTGGAAGAGTTTGAGAAGGATAGGTATTAACTCTTCTCTAAATGTTTGATAGAATTCGCCTGTGAAGCTATCTTGTCCTGGGCTTTTGTTTGTTGGAAGATATTTAATCACAGTTTCAAATTCAGTGCTTGTGATCGGTCTGTTCATATTTTCTATTTCATCCTGATTCGGTCTTGGCAGGTTGTGCATTTCTACGACTTTGTCCATTTCTTCCAGATTGTCCATTTTATTGGCATAGAGTTGCTTGTAGTAATCTCTCATGATCTTATGTATTTCTGCAGTGTTACTTGTTACTTCTCCTTTTTCATTTCTAATTCTATTGATTTGAGTCTTCTCCCTTTTTTTCTTGATAAGTCTGGCTAATGGCTTATCAATTTTGTTTATCTTCTCAAAGAACCAGCTTTTACTGTTATTGATATTTGCTATTATTGCCTTCATATATTTTTCATTTATTTCTGAACTGATTTTTATGATTTCTTTCCTTCTGCTAACTTTGGGGTTTTTGGTGTTCTATCTCTAATTGCTTTAGGTGCAAGGTTAGGTTGCTTGTTCAACTTGTTTCCTGTTTCTTAAGGTAGAATTCTATTGCTATAAACTTCCCTCTTAGAACTGCTTTTGCTGCATCCCATAGGTTTTGTGTTGTCGTGTCTGCATTGTCATTTGTTTCTTGGTGTTTTATAATTTCCTCTTTGATTTCTTCATTTATCACTTCGTTATTAAGTAGTGCATTGTATAGCCTCTATGTGTTTGTATTTTTTACAGATCTTTTCCTGTAACTGATAGGTAGTCTCATAGCGTTGTGGTCAGAAAAGACACTTGATACAGTTTCAATTTTCTTAACTTTACCAAGGCTTGATTTGTGACCCAAGATATGATCTATCCTGGAGAATGTTCCATGAGCACTTGAGAAAAATGTGTATTCTGTTGTTTTTGTATGGAGTGTCCTATAAATATCAATTAAGTCCATCTTGTTTAATGTATCATTTAAAGCTTGTGTTTCCTTATTTATTTTCATTTTGGATGATCTGTCCATGGGTGAAAGTGGGGTGTTTAAGTACCATACTATGAATGTGTTACTGTCGATTTCCCCTTCTATGGCTGTTAGTATTTTCCTTATGTATTGAGGTGCTCCTATGTTGGGTGCATAAATATTTACAATTGTTATATCTTCTTCCTGGATCAATCCCTTGATCATTATGTAGTGTCCTTCTTTTTCTCTTCTAATAGTCTATATTTTAAAGTCTATTTTGCCTGATATGAGACTTGCTACCCCATCTTTCTTTTGGTTTCCATTTGCCTGTAATATCGTTTTGCATCCCCTTACATTCAGTCTGTATGTGTCTCTAGGACTGAAGTGGGTCTCTTGTGGACAGCATATATATGGGTCTTCTTTTTGTATCCATTCAACCAATCTGTGTCTTTTGGTGGGAGCATTTAGTCCATTTACATTTAAGGTAATTATCGATATGTCTGTTCCTATTCCCATTTTCTTAATTGTTTTGTGTTTGTTATTGTAGGTCTTTTCCTTCTCTTGTGTTTCTTGCCTATATAAGTTCCTTTAGCATTTGTTGTAAAGCTTGTTTGGTGGCATTGAACTCCTCAGATTTTGCTTGTCTGTAAAGGTTTTAATTTCTCCATCAATTCTGAATGAGATCCTTGCTGGGTAGAGTAATCTTGGTTGCAGGTCTTTCTCCTTCATCACTTTAAATATGTCCTGCCAGTCACTTCTGGCTTGTAGAAGTTCTGCTGAAACATCAGCTGTTAACCTTAAGGGGATTTCCTTGTGTGTTATTTGTTCCCTTTCCCTTGTTGCTTTTAATATGTTTTCTTTGAATTTAATTTTTGACAGTTTGATTAATATGTGTCTTGGCATATTTCTCCTTAGATTTATCCTGTATGGGACTCTCTGTGCTTCCTGGACTTGACTAACTATTTCCTTTCCCATATTAGGGAAGTTTTCAGCTATAATCTCTTCAAATATTTCCTCAGTCCCTTTCTTTTTCTCTCTTCTTCTGGAACCCCTATAATTCAAATGTTACTGTGTTTAATGTTGTCCCAGAGGTCTCTGAGACTGTCCTCAGTTCTTTTCATTCTTTTTTCTTTATTCTGCTCTGCAGTAGTTATTTCCATAATTTTACCTTCCAGGTCACTTATCCGTTCTTCTGCCTCAGTTATTCTGCTATTGATCCCATCTAGAGTATTTTTAATTTCATTTATTTTGTTGTTCATCATTGCTTGTTTCTTCTTTAGTTCTTCTATGTGCTTGTTAAATGTTTCTTGCATTTTGTCTATTCTATTTCCAAGATTTTGGATCATCTTTACTATCATTATTCTGAATTCTTTTTCAGGTAGACTGCCTATATACTCTTCATTTGTTAGGTCTGCTGGGTTTTTATCTTGCTTCTTCATCTGCTTTGTGTTTTTCTGTCTTCTCATTTTGCTTATCTTACTGTGTTTGGGGTGTCCTTTCGGCAGGCTGCAGGTTCATAGTTCCCACTGTTTTTGGTGTCTGTCCCCAGTGGCTAAATTTGGTTCAGTGGATTGTGTAGGCTTCCTGGTGGAGGGGACTAGTGCCTGTGTTCTGGTGGATGAGGCTGGATCCTGTCTTTCTTGTGGGCAGGTCCACGTCTGGTGGTGTGTTTTTGGGTGTCTGTGGCCTTATTATGATTTTAGGCAGCCTCTCTGCTAATGAGTGGGTTTGTGTTCCTGTCATGCTAGTTGTTTGTTATAGGATGTACAGCACTGTAGTTTGCTGGTCGTTGAGTGAACCTGGCTGCTGGTGTTGAGATGGAGTTCTCTGGGAGATTTTCACTGTTTGATATTTTGTGGAGCTGGGAGGTCTCTTGTGGACCAGTGTCCTGAATTTGGCTCTCCTACCTCAGAGGCAGAGCCCTGACTCCTGGCTGCAGCACCAAGAGCCTTTCATCCACATGGCTCAAAATAAAAGGCAGAAAAAGTAGAATGAAAGAATTAGTAGAAGAAGAAAGAAAGAAAGAAAGAAAGAAAGAAAGAAAGAAAGAAAAATAAGTAAAGAAAGAAAGAAAAAAAGGAGGGAGGGAGGAAGGAAGGAAAGAGGGAAGAAAGGAAGGAAAAGAAGATAGAAAGAA